>NW_010301191.1:0-11730 GCF_000700745.2 Antrostomus carolinensis | reverse complement strand
CCAAAACCTTACCACGCAAACCCAATACAATAAGTTACTTTATTTATACATTAAAGAATATGCAGCACCAGTGTATTACAAAGTCCTCTGATGCTTCAAATGTTCATGTATATTTAACTTCATAGACATGAGTAATTCATTGACAGTAACTATTTGTGTCCGCTTCAGATTAAGTGTTTGCTTATTCAGGAATGGAAGTTTATGTCCTCAGTCACAGTACAGTTCCTTGGAGGAATGTTTCAACTTGCCTTTCTTCTCTCAGTACAATGACCCTTGCATAAGCCCTGTATTTGAAGAACTGTGTCTTTAAACAAAAGGGAACTAACTGTATCTTCTACTTTCAGTGGATACATATTTTACAACCATGATATTTTAAACCTTCTGTTAGGTTTGTTGGTTTGTTTGGGGTTTTTTAAGCAAAGTAGAGATGATTTTGCTCAGTGAAGAAAAAACACTGGTATTTTGCTTTGCTCGAAGGATAGGCTTAAAAGAGGTCATTCTACACGCTGCATGAATGATTTTAGAGGAGAGAGAATGCAAAGAGTAATAGCTTTTATTTCTTAACCCTATTTCAGAAAAATATTGTTAAACATGAAAATGTTTGCAGAAAAGATTAAACTCTACTAAAACCTCAGTAGATTGAATTGAAGATGGGTTAATTTCTAAGACTGTCTTTTGAATACTTTTTTTTAACTATAGCTCTGTCAGCTAAATATAGTTCAGAATTTTACATTTTTATAGACCATGTGAGTTCCCTGCAGGCACATTGTCTCTCTTCAGTGATTTATATAGTTTGAATTATAGGGGATGATAAGCATTTGCTGTTCAATAGTGTAGTTAATGCTCAGCCCCCCGGGTAACAGAGCAGTGAAGCATTTACTACTCAGTGGTAGTTCTGCAACAATCAGCAGCAGTGTGGCTCTATCACAGTAAATTTACATCGGTACACTTCATCCTTAGGGAGATGAACATTCACTCAGCATAGCCTAGGGAAAACAACTAGAATGGATATTTTCCAGTCTTTTTGGGTGGCACAACAGGGAAAGTTTACTATCGTAACTGGATCAGAAGCAGCAATCACAGATGGTACAACATGAAAATTATCCAACTTTTATTTTCTCTCCTTTTTTCCCCTCCAACATAAAAATAAACAAATACTTGCACTAGAAAGTTTTTGGAAAGCTGAAAGTTGAAAAAGGTGTGCAGTATTGACAGACCCACCACAGTTCTGGTGCAGAAGCCAGAGGCTTTGGGAGGGCTCTGAGCCCTTTACTCCCATAGTTAGGAGGAACCTCTTCTATCAGGCAGGTGAGCTTACAGCCACTGTAGCTATATAACACTTCTGTTGCTGTGACTGTGATGAGAAAATAGCAAGGGCTGCATCAGCCAAGCAATAATAGCTTTTCTCTTGCAGAATATTCTTCTTCAGTAGGCCTGAAAGCATTTTATAAAGGAAGCCAATATCATCTTCATATGAAAAATGGTGAAACCAAAGCAGAAAGAGGCCTCAGGAGCTGACCACAGTCCTTCAGCAATATTGTGACAGAGTAAAAAATACAGCTGAGGTTCCCAGGGTGTCTTGCTTAATGTTTTAACGGCTGCAGTCAACACTGACCTCTCTCTCTGAAATGCACCTGGAAGCCTCAGGCTGCAGTACAGCCTGCAGGGAGAATAAGGACTGACAAAGTTAATTTTTCTCTTGTAAGACATAAAAGATGAGGCAGAGTAAGATAAAAAATATGAAGCAGGGGAATCTACACTAGGCAAGATGCGCTTCAGCCTAGAAAACACAATGGGAAAGTGTGAAGTGGGATTTCTCCAAGTACTCCATCCCCACAGACGCTGTTATGGTTGTGAGAAAAGATTATTGCAGTGAACCGAAGAGGCATAACTCTGCTTTGGTGGCAGGGAACCTATATGTAATGACCATTAAACCTACACTGCATTTTTAAACCTTACTGGTCATACAGTAGAGAACCAGCAATTATAAACACAAGCACACTTAAGTGCACTTCTCAGGACCCTCACATCTCCACATCCATAGATTTGGCAGCGTATTACTGCACCAGAGTGCTTGAACAGCCTGTCTGAAGGAAGGCTTCAAGCTGAGAGGGCAAGTCAGGTTTCCAGAAGACGCCCATGCTATGCTTTGTGCTTGCCTGCCTGCCACAGTGTGGAAACAGCATAAGAACATTATGAAGAGCCTCAGGAAAGCTCATACTGACAGGCAAGTGGAGGAGATTGAGAAAAAAAGCATAATACGTGTTAAATTCATGGAGTCAGAGCTGCTGACGTCCCCTGGCAGTGATGAGAATGTAACACTGCCCTGTGGTTGCAAATAATTAAAAAGCAGCCTGATGACATTAGAATTGGGACCGTTTTGGAATCAGTATAAAAATTAAGAGCTTCAAAACTTTCAAAGAACAGGAATCTGATGAATGGGAGGCAGGGGATAAAAAAGTAAATGACCGATTGTCTGAAAATCATGAGAAGATCCCAGAAGATGAGCCATTCCAGTCAGCGCCCGATAGGCATGTATCTGCTCCTTGCAGTCAGCAGGTGTGAGTGTCATTCCCCCACACCCAGTCTGCATCTGACCTGAAAGCTTGGACGCTCTGATAATAAAGCGAGGAGAAAAACTTACATAAAGCCTAGAATGAACCCTATAGAACTGACAAAGATAAAGCTTATCTAGTAAAACAGTCTGGCCTGTTTGGTCACTGTAGTGAAGAAAATCAAAATTATGTTCCGGTCCTAGAAAGAACTCTGAATTTAAAACTGTGAAATGGAAAAAGAAAAGAATTATGAAGAAAATCAAAGAGAAAAATGAAAAGGTCATACTTGGAGTCAAAGAGAAGATGAAGGGGCACTAAACTAATAGCAAGCCAGCTTACTATGAGGCAGAATAATTATCTCAGCAGCTTCAGGGTTCAGGTAACTGACCTATTCCTTCACATAAAGCTAAAAGGCAGATCTCTTGGGGAGAGTGATAGTAATATTTGAATAATTTCAGAAGTAGTATCAGAAGGAAGTTGAGAATAATGAAGGATTCATTAGGTCAGATTCAGAATCTGTAATCTCAGAAACAGGAGAAGAGCAGCTGTGTAAGGAAAGTACAGTATTAATGTTGTAACTCTCAGTGCACATGTAGGTAATACAAATAATCTGTATCACTTTATCGCTGATAAAGCATTTACTTCTGCTGTTACCTCCACCCTCTTTCCTGCATCACAGCATGCCTAAGGCAATAGCAGTGAGCTGAGGCATAATGTGGAGTTACACAATGCAAATAAAGGTGAGGGTGCCGCACAGAACATCTATTAAAAGTGGTAGTGTGTATGATTGAAAGAGCAGATGTCTTTAACTGATAGGAAAAAAATATTTCTTTAAACTTGGTGCAACTGAGAGAGAAATCATTGATTCAGTCAGAATGGCACTGTACCAGACCACTTTTATAGGCTCTTTCCAGAGCAGAATCACATATGGAAACAATTTTGGATAACGTGCTGTAAAATACATTCCAGGGAATAATCCCAGGCTGGCAGGGACTGAACTGGACTGTATAAAACCTAAAACTAGACTGTATAAACCGTCCATCCCTAATTTCTCTCTGCCTGTGATTCTTTAAGCTGAAGCCACATAATTTTATGTTTTCTATGGCTTTTGAGTCATCCAATATCTTCTGATTTACAGCTTGACCTGTGTATAACGAACTCCAGGTTGCTTGAGGAAGAAAGGCACCCTAATCATAACAGCAGGTTTCAGATATGACATTGCCAACTCCAGGCCCTTATTTTGTTTATTTATTTATTTAGTCGGAGGAATGAAATATACTGATAAGAAATATCTGCAGTGGCCAGCCTCCCCTCGGGCCTTTATCAAATCCTCACATTGAGAAAGTGCAGAGCCGTAAAAGTGATACAAAAATTTAAGGCAAGATACACAGAAATTAGATGAAAAAGATTTTGGTGAGGCCATCCTCATTTCTTAAGTGTAAGTGTTGGGAAGAGGTGGTGTCATAGCATCAAATGGGCTGTATGTTCTGTGTAGATACCAAAGACTGCAGATACTGCACAGCCTTTGATGGGCAATGTGTAACTTTTAGAGGTCTGCAATATTTCACATGGTGTGTATCCAGAGAAGACAACCAGTTTCTTCACAGCACCTCTGAATTTCTCATCTGTATCAGGACCTGTTGGCAAGCTAAATCTTTGACAAAAAAGTCTGACACCTGAAGCCCCAGTTTAGGAGTATCTATTATGGAAGAGAGAGATTTGGTTTCATGTCATCTAACTGTAGACATCTAAATCTTAAAATGAAAAGAATCACCTTCTGAAGGTACTGCTCTCTCTGTTGACTATTCTAGTCTTACAAAATGGAGAGAACTAGGCACTTCCAGACACCAATTTATTCCACATCTGTCATAAGAGGAATGACTTCAGATGACTGAGAGTAAACCTTATCCTTCACAATTCAGTAGATGAAGTTTGATGGAATGAATTTCAACCGATAACTGAAATACTTCAAAATATTTCCCAGAAAAACAATAGGCATTTAAGATGGCTGAAATGTGTAACAAAGTTGTGCCAGGCTCCAAGACTTCAACAGCCTGCATTCTTACCAGTGCAAGCACGAGCAAAATTGTAAAACTGTTAGAAATATTTATTAAAAAACCTTTCAAAAATACTTTGATCTATGCAAGAATACTGTTTGGAGAAGATGCCTTTCAGTAAGGTGTCAGGTGAGACTGTTGACTGTTTTGTTAATGAACAGCACAATCAAAGGAATTAATGTGAAAATTTAATAGGTAAACTAATTAGAAATGGAGATCTATGCGATTATAAATATTTTGTACCAAAAGTACCAAGAGAAATGCCCCCCTCCAAAACTGGATTCATTGTCACACTGAATGTTACACTTTCCAAATGATAGTATTAGTAAGTGAAGAAGGACCTGAATTGCATTTAATTAAAAATTCATACACAGAATTTTCAACAGATGGGGGTTTGAGAAGGAGGGAGAATAAGAAACAAAACAATATATTTGTTTGTAATAATTCTGAGTGTGATAAATTTTCCATTTTTAGTGGGGATTTAAATAGTGTGAGGACTGATTATGAATTAGTAAATCATAATTTATCATAAATCAATTTTCATTTGAGATGTAATCTCAGATTTTGGAAGAGCTTTTGTTTGAATAACGAGAAGTTTAATATTTATATTCATGATTGTATCACCTGGGGTTGTACCAGGAAGTTTGTTCCACTATGAATGTGTCAAACTCAGGCATGCATAGCAGTGTTGGTTCCTCATGAAGTAAATACGCAAAAGGTAAGTGACAGGAAGTATCACACAGGTTGATTTTTCTATCAGCAAGTGCCTGTCTTATTAATACCTTAATAATATCTTTAAACAGGATAATTAAATATATCTATGATAGACTTAATCCTGTGAAATACAGACCACCCAAACCCTACTTTAACAAAGCAATTAACAGTTTATTTTAAGACTGTGTTTAGATCTGGAAAATTCATAAACATCATCATTGTGGGGACTGACAGCAGTGACTGTCCAAACCAACCTTCCAGAGTGTATGTGCAATGGTGTGGAAGGTTCCTACTCAGTGCCCTGTGGTTTTGGATCAGTTTGATTTAAAATTCATTATAAAGAACTAAAGGTATAGCAAAGAAAGAAGGCCAGCTTTTCCAGCCACTTAACAGCCTTGATTGAAATCTCGGTATAGGCAATACTTGGACTGAGGTTTGCCAAATAGATTGTGTGTCGACTTCTGATGCCAGAAATGTGTTTACAATAACATTTGTGATACAATCAAAAACAGAAATAGGGGGTTTGCATTAAAATGGGTTTGGAAAGATTTTTAGAACTATGTTTATTGCTAAACTTATGCCAGGAATATACACAACCTCAACCCCAGTCTTACTAGAGAAACTACACACTAGCCCAAACTGGGGGAGCTCCTCCTGACCCCAATAGTAGGGTATTAATGGGACAATAAAAACTGCATGGTCTTACCTTTGTTTGATGCCCCCTTATGGAACACCCAGAGAAGTAGTGCTCAAGCAGCTGAATTAGTGTACATGCATTTACCTTCAGCCAGACCAATATTCAATTGCCATATGGTATACTGCAGGCTACAGAGACCTGATGAACTACTCTTATAAATGTCTCAGACAAGCGTCAACATTGGTTATTGAAAGACTACTACTTCATACATGTGACTTTCATGTTATGTGGTGATAGTGAAGAGGGTCTGTGATTTGTATTTCCTTTTTCCAGAATAACAGACCAGAATTTGAAGACACATCTCAGAATCAAATAAAAGTTCAATGATGAGGTAGCAAATGAAAAAGGCAATTGATATGTACTTTACTTGAAATTATGTCTTTACCTTGAACACAATGGAATGGTCCAACTGTGCTGTAGACTTGACTTCGTCCAAGATAATTTGATATTGATCAACCTTCAGCTCTAAAGTTACAACAATCAAACTGATCAAATGCATTGCTACACAGATATGTTTTTTCAGGCATATTATTTCTGTGAGAAATCATCACATCACAGAGAAACAAAGCAGACTGCAAAAGCATATTTTTCATGCTTAGTTTCTTTTCTTCCCTTCTGATGTATTTGTATTGAGTTTTATTTTTAACGTTTGAAAATGGCTGAGAAATATGTGGTTATTTCAGATATTCTGTGAACATTGGCTTTTCTTCTTCAATCCTCCTAAATGCACTAATAATGTAAACAAAGAACTCAAAACAGACATTTCAAAAAGAGGCAATACCCAGTGTGTTTATTTTGAATTCAATTATTTTCTCCAACCCATCTCTGAACTACTGAAGTAGTTTCTCTAAATTTAATGGAGAATTTTTTCACTTACTTTAATGAAGAGAGTGTTTAAACCCTACCAAAATTCATATTTATAAATGAGACACATTCATCTGGCTTCTCCTAACTCCCTATGTTGTAGTACTGGCAACTGTGTCCATTTCCAGTGTAGCCATATGACTTTTCTGTGGCTTACCAACTCTTTATACCATTTGCAGCTGATCAATCCAGTGACCACATCAACTGATGCAGGCACTTGCATACATAATTCTATTGCTTCTGTTGTGAGAGTAAGATTGATCCAAGATGTATTAACATCTATAAAATTAATTGGGTCATTTGACCAGTATAATTTGCTTTGCATTTCAACAACCAGATACATTTTGAAAGGTACTTTACTTGCTGAAAAGGTATAAGTCTTATCTACACTATCTTTTTCTGCTTCTTCAAGATCTTAATTTTAAGACTTATTTTTCTTGAAAAGCAGAAAGTGTTCTTTTCTGTCTAACTTGGAAATAGATGTTCTCAAGAGTTATGCAATTAAAACTTTCATAGTGATATACCTTAATACTAAAATGACTTTAGAATTATATACTCCACTCTCATGTTCAATATGTAAGCAGGGTTAATCAGTGTAATTGCTTAAAATAGTCCATTTTCAATAGGAATTGCAGCAGCATTCAAAATTCATCAAGATATGGACATATGTTACTCAGCCAAATAATCACTATAGCCTTTTTTATACAATTAATGGCATTAAATCTTCACATATTAGGTTCTGACTCAGAGATTCTTGGGCAAGCTTCTTATACAAAGAATATAAAATTTATTAATTAATAAATCCAAGTGCAAACTCATTAGCCTAAGACTATATAGCAGAAGCATGAAAACCATTTTGTTTTTCCCCTTAGGAGGACAACTTCATAATTATAAAGAGAGTTTGGGATATACACTTAGGAGGCAATTCTTTCAGATGAGCTAATTAAGAATGTTCTGTTTATTTTTATGTGTGCCCAAGTGAACAGTACAATTAGGGCAGAAGGAACTAAATAATTTTTAAGTCCTATTCACAGTTTATTCAAGTGGTTACGTTTGGTTTCAAGACAGTGGTTCAAATTCAGGTTGGACACACTTTATTCAGTATAATTTTAGAAGATAATAAAAATGCAAAAAAACTCCTGAGAGTAACTCATATCACCTGAAGGAGAAATTTGGATGTCCTCTTTAAATTAAAAGCACTGAGTTAGAAAAAAATAGAAACCATAGCAGATTCAGTTAAATGCTTAATAAAAGATTTATAAACTATGGTATTCAGAATATTCTTGTCCACTATTCAAGTGCAAGAACTGAAGTATTTTTCTGTGCCCCATTTACACTTGCTGCAGCATCATGTCTTTTGTTATAAAATATCCATATACCCATCAAAACAAATCCTACTGGTTACCTTGGCACTTCATTTTGTCATGATGTGAGTTGATTTATATCAGTGAAATGACCTCAGCCGTAATCTCTACTGATGTATTCATCTGTTTAGGACCTGAAAATATACCGATTTTATGTGTATGTATGTCGTGCATTATAGAGAGAAAGAAGTCAATGCACTTGTTCACTCCAAAGAATGTGTCAAAAAGCTGTGTGGGAAATTCTACCATGAGTAGATAGATTGCTTTATTTTTGCTTAATATAACAATGTTCATTCATTCATTCATGTTTTTTTATCAAAATGCATGTCAGACATGGAGTGACTGCTCCTTAGAAAACACCATTGAAATTAGTCAGTTTTCCTAGTGGAGAAAAGAATGAAGTATCATTATTTTGAATTCAGTATCCACAACTGTACTTTCCTGACAGTATTTCTAAGCTTTTTTTTTTTTTTTTTTTTCCCCCTATTGGGAAAGAAAGTATTTTGATTGGCTTGAAGGCTTAGTGTGCTCCTATGCACTTTTTATGATTTAATCGTTAGAAACAAACTGTTTCATGATCGCTATTACTTGATGCAAGTGTATTGGTTTTTTACAGTCCATCTTGACTACAGGAAATAGAAATGTCTTGCTGGCAAGCCAATAAAAATACTTTTGCAGTCATTAGTAGCTGTAGAAAATAACTCATCTGAACCAGACTCTTGAAATTTGAGCAAAGAAATTTGGCTGGTTTTTATTATGAGACAAGCCATTATCAAGCAGTGTTGACACTAATGAGATTCCTGTCTTGCTCTTTGTCCTTCAGTCTGTCCCTCAGTGTGTGAGTATTTGTCTATATTCCCCTACTTTTGAACTGTTTGACTAGTTTAAACTAAACTCTCGCAGATATTTGTGGAAGTCATTACTACAAATTTTATGAAAATAGATAGCCAGGTAGAAGAGGGAGATTTAGTGTATCTTCTAAAATGTACACTATGCTTTAGAGGTGGCAAAGGCATTTTTTTCTTCTATGCAATGGAAAAATAGCCAGTCATGTCATTCACATCTGACCAAAATAACAGGTTCAGGTAAATTCTCCAAATTCACTTCCCATGCAGTTCCTCCAGAATCACAGCTGCTCTTGGCTGAAATTCACTGGAAAGTTCCAAAGCTGCCATTCTGATTGCAACTTTTATTTGAGTTAATAAGGATGTTTTCCTGGGGCTTCCTTGGATTCCAGAAAAATTCCATGAACTCTCCATAGGAGAAAAAGTTTCATATTCCTACTTAGTGAAAATGAGAAGTTTGTCTACTAGATGCTGTCTCTTGTTTTCCTGTAACTCACAAGCCTAACAAAATAAAATGTCAGGAAGTGAAATGGAAATTGTAGTGCAATTAAATTTTCAATACATGAATAGCCAAGGAGTTGTACAAGAAATAACCCAGGATCACAAAAGAAAAGAGAACATTATGGTGGTAAATCACGTGCGTATATGAGAGGTACTATTTCAACCTGAGAAATGCTAGCTTCTCCTTGAACAAAACGACTTATTGCACAGAAAAGGAGGTTTTACATCACTTCACGTTGCTCATTATTTTTCTTCTTTACTTAATTTTACAGCTCTTCTAAAGTAGGAGTTTTGTTGCCAACGTGTCACATAAGCCTTAGCAGAGGGCTAGGGGACTAAATGTGTTTATACTTCCAACAACCTAAAACTAAAGTGACTTGACTAGAAAACGTCAGGTCAGAATAAATAAACTTCCTGTACTGGGCAGCCTGCTTAAAAATTTAGTGCAATTGAAAAGAGAATAATTTATATTATTATAGTTGTACTTGTCTAACCCCAATGCCTGAGTACAACAAAAATTTGGGTTGTTTTCTTTTCAGGCTCTTGTGTATTTCTTGGTAAAGGATTGAGATAAACCAAAGGTGGCTATGGAAAGAGGGTATCCAGCTGAAGAGGGTGCACTCAGAATCTGAATTTGTTGTTTCATTAAAAAATAATAATTTTAAAAAATCAATATTTAAAGTAAAGATAAATATATAAACAAAGATAAATATATAAATATTTTCATTACTTTTTTTAAAGAAAGAAAAAGTTATTCCATGCCATATGTGGAGAGCTAGCAACCTGGAGAACTCAAGAATTAAGACTTCGGCTGCATTTCCTGAAACTGTAGGTATTTGTTAGAGAGCTACAAAGAAAGTGAGTGAACTTGAAGAAACCAAACCATTCTTACTGAGTCTTGCTATGGGGCAGAGGTAGTTATGGGACTGGTAGTCAGTTGGAGGGTGGTGACAGAGCTTACATATGTGATCAGACACCAGATTTTTCTCAGGGTTATCACAGGTGCAGTGCCCCTTCTCATGTTTGTTAAGATACCAAGAGACTTACCTGCTAGTGCTAGATGAGTAACAGCACCTGTAAGGCTGTTCTTAAGCTCATACAAACAAAGCATACATGTAAACCTTTCCAATCAATTAATGCTGAAATAAGAAAACTTTAGAGAGTTCTGGTGTGGATTACAAGATGTAATACAGATTTATTTGAGTTAAACTGGTTAACAAACTTAGTTGTACTTAAATATTGCTGGTTGTGTGTGCTAGTTCTCATTGTGCAGAAAACAGTTATTCTCATGTTTAGCTACAAGGCTGTTTAATGAAATCTTAGGTACTGGAGTAAAAGGTTAGGCACTCAAGACCTCCATTTGAAGTTTTCTCTAAACATTTTTTCATATACCAACTTCTTAATGAAAAAATTCCTGTATTTCTGCTTTGCTTAAATTAAATATCAGAGCATGGTCTCTACCTTTAGGGTTGGGTTTTTTTTTCCTAAACAGGAATGATCTGATACCATCTCTTTTCTCCAGCTAGGCTGATTTGTGGTAGTCTGTAATGACAGAAATCCAGCATCTTTGGCCATATGTGAGGCCTCAGATGCAGTCCACTGAAGCTGATAAAATACAACTGGCTAGAGTGTGATCTTCAGGACCTCTGGACTTAACACACACCAGAGACCCACCATGACTGAAATTTCCAAGTCCCACTGTAAGGTAAACCACTGTACACGTTGTAAAGCATGTGCAAAAAATATTTGATAGTGTTCTGTGAATGTTATGTTGTTATTTTCAATGCAAAAATGCTCCTCTTAGTGTCTGAGGATTCCTTCCTTTCTCTCTCCTTTTTTTTTTTTTTTTTTTTTTTTTAATAAATAACCCCGACCTATGAAAAGTGTCTCACTGGATAACATCATTGAGTATTTTCAGTAGCAAAAAAAAATTCACATGAAACCATTCTTATCCTTCTGAGGTCATGAGAGGAAAATCCACTGGAATGGGAATAGTTAGAATTTGCTTATCAAAACCCTTCAAGAACACCATATAATTATAAATAAAGCATTAGCTAAGTATTAGAAATGTATATATAAGTTCCAGGGGGAAAAAAAACCCAGACTACTGTCCTGGTTTTGCTAGGATAGAGT
>NW_010301190.1:0-26420 GCF_000700745.2 Antrostomus carolinensis | reverse complement strand
AATCGTCTCGTTGGGTGCCTGGCATGTGGAGATGGCAGCAGTGCTCAGCTCCGAATGAACGTAAATGTCACCTCGCTTGGGTACAAGGAAGGGTTCCCACAGCGCAAGGATGTGTTCAGTTATTCTGCATTTTAATGGCTAAGCCTGAGTTGAGCAGTGAAGTCTTTCAAAGTCAGAACTAATTACTAGTGTCTTAAGATGACATTTCCTTATGTTACTGTTTCCAGAGCATACAGGTTTTGTCTCGGGTATTCTTGTTCTCTCTCCATCATTTCGTTCCTTCCCATGGCTCTTGTCACTTGCTGTGTTTGCCACTGTGGTTTTTATACAGCTGTGGAGATGCAGATGGTTACTTCTGCCTGTGTTGGATGTACACCAGCTCAGTGCAAAATACCAATAGCCCACAAAAGGATTAGGTATGCTGACTTCAGAGAATACTAGAAAAGTCTTCATCTATAACCCTTGGTTAGATAAAAATTAAATAAATCATTCTTTTTTATAGAAACATATGTTTAACTGCCAAATAAAACTAATGTGCTCCTGAAGTCTACCATTCCAAGTGTATGTTTTATCAACTTTGTACCACAATCATCGAAGTGTTTCTGCTAGTTTAACTTAGCTAGCGGGCAAACAAGACACAGCCACTCACAGCCCCCACCCCGTTTTGACACCCCCCCCTCTTCCCCCCCATTTATAGTGACAGTAAAAGTGGGCTTTAATTATTTCATGGATGGTTTTCAATAATTTAGAATTGGTGTAAACCGGTTAGAAATACCTTGTTGAGGAATATTATTAAAGATAATAGATTTATTCATAAAACTTGACAAGCTGAAGTAATTGACCTTTATCAAATTGACCTTTAACTCCGCCTACAAAATTGTGTATTCCCTATTTTTAATGGAAAAAAAAGCCTATTAGATACTACAATCTTCTAAACTTTAATGTCTGATTGTTAGCAAGATCTGTTCACAGTTTAACACAGGTTTATAATAACATATTTTACAGTTAATTCCACAAGGAGGGATATGAGCCGGCTCCTACTTTTATTTGAGGTATTTTAATTTTAAACATGAAATGCGGAAAGATTGCCTTTATCTATTTTTCTGATGAAAAGCAATCAATACATAATAGACTTTGGTGCCCTTGGAAAGGGAGGGATACAGAACTGGTGATTTTCTAGACTATAGCATATCCAACACACTAGGTGCAGAAGGAATCTCATAGATGATGTGTTTCTTTGGAAGAGGGGTTTTATGACATCAGAGATAATTTTAAGATTAGAGAGAAATTAACATATTTGGGAAAATAAGCATATTTGTATTTGTAAATATATATATGAAAATGATCCACGCTCTCCAGAAAATGCTTGGAGTTGTAGATTGTTCAACTTCTCTTTCCCTCCCTACAGTTCATTTATCTCATCCACCTGTTGTAACTTGCCATGAAGTGAATTATGAACTCTCTAGGGCAGGGACTATTTTTCATTGTAAGTTGTCTTAGTGTTTAGCACCTTGATCTTAATTAATGCCTGTAGGCATTTCTGCAAAACAGCTATTAAATAACAATCCAAGTCGATGAACGCCTCCCATGCACTTCATGCTACTTTAGAAGGCAAACATGCAGACTGGGCAGGTGTTCCAGGTGTTATGAAGGGAGTAATGGTATCTAAATTAGTGGGAGTGTAAGAAAGCTGGCACATTCAACCTCTGATAATTGAAGGTGGGGCTGAAGCAAGGCTTTGATTATCCTGTAGAAGTCTTGAATGAAGGAGGTGTACAGCACGAAGTATACTTGCTTTCTTTTCAAGTGTATAGCTAAATGGGGGGAATGGGCTGTTATTAGATGACAGGTAAAAATAACTGCAAGATGCATGTATGAGGAAACTGAGTGGAAAAAGGCTTGAGCCATGTGCAGGCTTCGTAACGCAAAATAAGGAGGTGCCTGATTTCTGTGTTGGGGTCATTTCCCATACTGATACTTTTCTCACTTCCTATCTAACTTGTCTGCGGATCTGAGTTCTTTCTGGCTCAGCATTCCTTAGCTCATGAAAACAGTTGCAATTTCAGCTTCTCTGGGCCAAAAACCTTCTCCCCTTTCTTTGATACCAATTTACTGGGGTAAATGGTGATATATTTTTTTTACATATGTTTCATGCATATGAAATGTATATGAGTCTACGTATGTTTTCCACACAGAAAAAGTAACCTGAGACAAACCTTTGTGTTTCAACAAAAAGAAGCAGTACCTGCGTAACATGCAGCTTGTTCACTATGGTAAAATAGGATTATTTTCTTAATTTCTAAATGGTCCAGGGATACTTTTGGTCCAGGGCAGGTTCGGGAGGGCCAGGCCTCCAATGCTGCAGCTATTAACTGCCTCTATGAAAATTAGGTAGTCCTTATTAGGGATATGGACAGTGAAACTGGTTGAAATGTTACCAGGAAAGAATCTGCATAGAGTGGAAAGAGAAGAATTGGAAGGTTACATTTTAATACACATCACCTCCTGCACTGCAGGAGCTGCCTCACAGTGCCCACACAACAACAAAAACACAAAGGATCATCAAAGGTCCGCTTGCAAGGCTGCATGAGTACTTCACAAGAGACTGTCTTTCATATGGAAACAGCAATTCCTGGAAATTAAAAGCTAGCAGTTAATGAGAGGTTCACGCTAGCAAGATGACATTAAATCAGAGCTTTCACTTAGTGCTGCTCCTTTTAAAGGTAAATTCCATTCAAGGAGATACGACTGTTGTTATACAGTCACATCGAGTAACACAGCAGAGGAGAAATTATTTCCAAAGTGAAGCCAGTGGCCTTGAATTTCTTTGGCCAAGTAAGCACAATATTCCTTTTGTTTTAATTAAATACCATCATTCTGTAGAACAGACTAATGATATTTATTATCCAGTTCAATAACTAGTCACCTTAGCAGTTATTTTTTAATAACACTGTGTTGTGAGCAGCTTGCAAATCAAATGAAAAGTGAAACATAAGACAAATGAAGCAACTCCCATATACTGCAGATGCAGAGGGATGCAGCCAGAACTATAGAACAGTGAAGGGCAGAAGCAAATACGAGCAACTGCAGGAGGAGGAAGGGGAAGAAACCAGCTGCATCATGGAGCTGAATTGGTTGTAAAACAGAAAGGAATGAAGCCATGAGGAGAATGAAGTTACTGCAAGGGGAATGCACTGTCAGCTACAGGTAGCAGGCATATAGTGACGGGATCCCAACACCTCTGTCTTCATGAAAGAGACACGTTAGCAACCTCACACCACCAATTCTTGCTGCTCCATGTGGAAACTGAGCAGATTTCTCGATGTGTATGAAGGAAAATCACTTGCATTTCAAGTACAATGACATGGCAGGCCTCAGCTAGCATAATATATATGTGTAATAATAATAATGTTTATTACAGCAACCAACTATAGCTTGGTTGTACATTCAAAAATTGAAGTTACTTCTATAGCCTAGGTCTAAGATTAGAGCTAAAAAAGTGTTACTTTGAGATGACAAATGGTTCTAAAATAATACCAAGTTCCTACATAAAATGCTACAGCAGTTTCACCATGGATTTTGAGAACACTCTTGAAAATAAGCAGTAAAAATGAAATCACTGACAAATTGCAACACATGAAGTTTTGCTCTTAGGACCGTCTCTTAAAATGACATACAAAATGTTTTGCACAAAGAAGCCTTTTATCGTCTGCTATGTCTGCTGAATTCTTTTATAACTTACATGCTGCATGAATGATTTTGCTTTGATTATTAAAAGGTAGTTGGTGGTAGAAAATCTAATTTATTTCCTCACAGTAAATAGCAAAGCTTAGTGCAGTAGGAGATGGAGTCGCTGTGTGTTACAGTTTCAGTTACCACTCTGATTAGACCAGTTAATTAAATCTAATCTCATTTCATACGTACCTGCATGTGAAGTCTAACATTTACATTTTACTGCTTTTGTTTTCATACGTAAACATTATTCAGGCTAACAAACAAAGACCCTTGTTCTTTGATACTGGCAGTCACATTGAGTTGCATCTTGAATCTTGCTTAGGTGTGTTAGCTGAAAAAAGTGGTACTAGCTCATAAATACTCCTACTCATACTGAACAAGTGTTGTCTCAGGGTGACTAAAATTCTAATCTTCACCTTCCAAATTCTGTGAATTTTGATTGCTTCATCCTCTGCTAGGATGGCTGTAATGGCAGTGACCTCGGGTTTGCAGAGCACAGGGGAAGTCTGACCACCTTCTGTATGTGGGGTTGTGTGAGTAGCACACCTCTGTCCTGAGATCAGGTGGAACAGCAGAACAACTGTCCCCAACAGCATCTATGTGTTAAGGACGTGCATTGTAAAACTCATTATCGTATTGTTTGTTTATTTAATAGCAGCATGTAATTAATAAAGGTTAAGCATCGACTCTGTCTTCCTGTGATACAAAGTTTATAGTCACAAAATCAAAACCCAGACATACAAGTAGTTATGGGGCAATTTTAAAGAGGAGAAGAAAGCATTACTGCTGCAGGTACCCCTGTTTTCCAGCCTTCCTACCCCTACTTCACTAAGCAGCTGGCACTAAAAGAACCAGCAAAGATGTTTCTTTAATAAATGGAAAAGTACCTCCTACTTTAGTCCTTCACTATATGAGGTAAGACCTCTGCACCATGAGAAATTCAAGTGTGTTTCATGTGTGATACTACATATGAGCTTTGCAGCCTTGGCTTGCGTATTTTCTTCAATGGTTTTATACTGATCAAAGACATCTGTACTTCTGTTCACCAGAGCAACAGGCTCCCTACCCACCTGCCCTGAGTTTGTGACACCATTTTTGTATTTTTGTGGAACTACTGACTTGAGTCAAACATGCTCTTTTGCTGAAAATGCTGAGCTACTCAATGCGACTATTCAAATACCTTGCCAGTTACAGCACTGGTTCCAAAAGCTTTATTTTTTCCCCAATATTTTTTTTCCCCTAGAAAAGCCATGGGCACTTTAGAGCTTTTTTAAATGCCACAATTGTTCTAAATAGTTTGAAATTCTACCGATCTGAGATTTCAATATCAGCTACCGTCTTCACACAAGGCTTCCTTTGAAGAGGGTCGCACAATTTTTAAATATATCACTTTATTATGGTGGAAGCAGTTTGCAAGCAGATTAAAAGTACTACAATTTAAAATAAAAGAGCAGCATCTATTTTATTTTGTCCTTGCATAGCTAGATTTAGTATGTGAAAGTATTTTCCCTACTCCAAAACAATAATGGAAATAGTAGTAGTATATCAGATACTGCTGTTTGCTCTGTGATATTACTAGAAGAGAAAATGAATGAAGAGAAAAATACAGTTAAATTTTTGCTTTTCTGAAGAACTTTCCAAATATTGTAAAAGTATTTAACTTTTATAAAGATGCTGAGATGTGCTGGAATTATAAAAGATTGGATAACAAACAGACCTTGAACATCAGAATTAAGAAGTCTTATTTTTTGGTTAATTTGTATCTCAGTTGGTTGACTGTAGTGGAAAAAGAGATCCAAGTTCTGATGGAGAGTCCTGACAGTATTTGGGGAATGAAACATTCATTTAAACCAGTTCTTTCGTAATAATCCATCCACTTGCAACGGTTACTTATTTAAAAGCTATGCTTTGTCCTTCAGGTACTGCATATGTCTAAAAGGAAGTGCAAGGACAGAAAGAAGCGTATAGCACTTAGTCCACAGAGTGGGACTTAGCATACAGTTAATGAAATGCTTAAATGACAAGTACAGTGCGCTGAAACCTGCTATGAGAGCATTTCAAAGACAAAGCACCGAGGCTCCGCTAATTTGCAGAGACTGGCCTGTCCCTGCAGCTGGCAAGGTGTGTGCACAGCTGGCTCTTGGGTGTATTCTGACCCTTTTGGCAATGGCTCAGTGAAGGTACCCATCCAATGTGCAGGGGTCCACTGTAAAAACGAGCAGGCTGTTGAGCTGCAATAACTTTGTGTAAATCAAGTTAAGTGTACACATTGAAGAGGAAATTAAGTTGCTCAGCTCTCCTAAAAAAAGGCATAGCAGCAATAGAAAAAGATTTCACAGAGATTACAGTGTATGGAAATAAAATTTTATGGGAGATATGCCTAAAGTCCCAGGAGGGTTGTGAAAAATCTCAAGTCTCTGCTTCAGTGTATAATGTTGTAGGTAGTATAGTGATAATGTCCCATCACAGCTCCTTGAGCTTGGTGTTCAGAGGCAACAGCTAACACAAGTCCCTACTGAGACAATGAAATAGAACACAAACAATTTGTTTGATGTTCTTCAAACACTGCTCTGTGATTTATCAGTGCTCCTAATAATAAGAGCTTGCAAGTGCTCCTTATAACTGCTGGTCACCTACAGAACAAATATGTGTGGAATATAGCTACTCTGTCTTTCCAAAAGGATCTCTTAGATTAATAAAAAGGAAGTAAAAAGCCTTCTGGCTCTCTAGATACAGGAGGAGGGAGTTTATTTTTTAAAGAAGGCAACAATTTATTATGAATTTTAGTCAGATAGCTGAGCTCAGGTGTAGTTGTAATTTCTTTAATGAGGTAATTAATAGATTGAAAATGTTCCTGAAGATAAACAACACAATATATACTTTAACAGATAAGTTAACTTTGTGTTTTGTATACCAGAGAAAACCAATAAAGTCCACTGAGTGTCTGAGCAGGCCACTAGTCTCATCCTCTATAGTGCTTGCTTCATTTCCTACCAGAAGTCTTTCCCAGCTACCTCAGTTTAGCAGTAAGTTCTGAAGCATTTGTGAGGAGTTTTCTGTGTGACTGGACAGATCTTTCAGTCTGTCTTTTGGGCAACAGGCATCTGAAGTCCACAGGGGAAAATATTTAATCTGGCCCAGTGAAATAAAACATAAATTTGCACTCAGAATGATATATGTCCCAATTCATTGCTTGTAAGGAAGGACACTTTTGACTGGCTTTTCATTTACACATTTACTGGGGACTAAGAGTTTTGAGCTAAGACTTATTTGCATTTCCCTCTCTTCCAAGCCGACAGCACTCCAAGGTGTAGTGCACACAAACTGTGATGTAGTAGCAGCTGTGCAGGTCTACAGCTTTTCCAGGTGTGTGGCAGTTGCATCCAGCCCCTAAACATGTTTGGATTTTGACCAGTACATTAAATTCTGCTTTTGATCAGAATGGTGTTTAAAAAAATCAGCTTTACAGGAGGGAGTGGAAAGAGAAAATACTCCCTTGCTTTGATTTCTAGCATTAAAAGTAGACTTCGGTCAGCAAAATATGAACCCGTGCTAAGCATTCTAGATTGGATTTTTCTCAAGCCTAAACAGAGTTGTTTGGCTGCAGGTGATAAGAACTACAAAGTTTCAGTGCAACTGGGGGAGTTCTTTCCCCCAGGGTCAGTTTCAGACCAGCTAGCCTAACTGCTGCATGAAGGCTTCGGTCTCTTCCATGGAGACACGGTGGGCATCTGATACTTGTGTAGTACTGGATATTTGTTGCAGTTTCTAAAACTTAAGCAAAAAAATGTAATTATTACTCTCAGTCATAATACTTAAGAGTTTCGGTGAGAAATCCAAGCCTATTATTGTGTCCTGTATGAAAACATAGCAAAAGGAAAACCAACTCTTATCCTAGGGAACTCACAAGCTTGTATTATGGTTAGGTGAAAAAAGGAGGAAGAAACAAACCAAAGAAAAGAGGAGGATGAAAGAACAAGGTTTCAGGGAAGACAAACATTGTGTGGGTGAGGAGCAGTAATTTCAGCTCATTGCTCAGCTGTAGTCTAGAATTTTTAACTCTTACCAGCTCACCATGTTTTCTTTTTAAGTTAACAGTAAATCTCAAAATTACTTCAATGAATGCAAGATTTGGCCTACCGTTCGCTAAAGTTTAAAAGCTAAGCCAGATGAAAATTGATTTGAAAGCTAATCATGAGTGTGGTCTCTCTTTCATGCTCCTAGGTTTCGATTCTTGGATGGATACAACAGTAAACTCACTTTGAAGATCTTATAAAAGCTGTCTCTGCAAAATAATTTTTGCTTTCATCTCACAGAGAATATGATTCAAACCAACCACATTATACATTCCAGTTTCATAATACTGAATAAAAATTCAAAGTTTTTCAGAGAATCTGGCACCTAACAGCTGTTACCACTAGAGTTGTAAATTCTACTTGTGTAAAAACCTGGAAAAATATTAATTTTTAAATACATACATTTTTAAGCCTTATGTTGACATCACAGCTTTTTATCAGAATATAGATTTCCCCTGTTCTGGCTCTCACGGCCACGCCACACTACTTAGCAGGCTTTAAACAAAGTAAGGAAGGCAGATAAACATTCAGGGAGGAACAGACTGTTTAGCTGAGATTTTAATCACTTAACTCCAGTGAATGGAGGCAGTAGTTCAGAGTTCTGCAAGGATAAGCTCTGCAGTTTTTATCTTGTCTTTGAAGGCCTTCCTCTACACCTCTACCAGAACAGGACACAGGAAGAAGATTAAGGAAGAGTCTAGGCAGGACTCCAGGAAGCAGAAGCAGCAGTGGGATACCATAAACTTTTTTTTTTTTTTTTTTTTTTTAATTTTACTTATTCCATTCAAGGCTTCTCTACTGTGGGGATATAAAAGGAAGATAATCCAATTAATACCTCTTTATGTAAGGAAAAAATAAGCACAGACATATTGTAAGCAGAAGGGGATTATTTAGGGAATTCTTCATGCTTTGAAGTCTTTGGATTTCAGATGGCAAATAATATGACAGATATATGATGCATACAGTTCATGAGTACATGCAACTCCAATCTGAATCTTCAAAGGAAGCATCAGAAAGCTTTAAAGAGGACAAATGGTTGCATGTCTTCGTCCTATTTTAGTGATGGAAGGCCTCTGAAACTGTAGGTCACTCAGCAAAAGCCTGTTATTAAGTCTTAGAGATCCTACCTGCTGAGTCTCACTTCAGAGTCCAGCCCTTTTGTTTAGGGACACCGACATCTGCACAGTCTTTCATCTCAGCACAAGTCCAAACAGAGGGTTTTTTAGGTGAGCACCACTGCACTGCCTTCAAATCACTGATCTTTGAGTCCTTGCTGAGGGTTGATTGAAGGCCCAGCAGTCTAACATGTAAAGAATATACCTCTTTCTGTGGTTTTCAGACCTGTGATAAGTCAGAGTTGAGATAAAACAGTAGCCATTAGCAGTCGCTACAGAGTCCCTAATTCCAAGCTTTCACTGTTGCAGAACTGGGAACATCTTCCTTTTATGTGAAACCAATAGCAGCAGCCAGCAGACATTTCAAGAGTGGAGATACCATTGAAATGCAAAGCTGAAGCCTCAAAATGAACAAGGTATTTGGCAGTTATCTTCATCCTTCCATCTGTAGCCAGCAGGCACTTTTTGGTCCTCTGTGGACAGGACCTCTCATGCTCAGCCTCTGGATTGAAGCTATGTCAGCGGATGTCTGGTACCCAGTATAATTTAGTAATGAAAGGAGAAAGATCCAATAAATTATAAACAGCCACAGTCCTTGAGTCACTCAAAACACTTACCATAAACAAAATGAACTGTACTGCAGAGGTCTTTAACAACAGCTGCAGTGAAATTTAAGGATGTGGGAGATCAGACAAGTTGACATACCTTTTAAAAGCAGATGTTCTCACTCTCCAGGTCAAAGTAAAGAGACACCTGAGGATTTTGCTATTCCTTTGTAAACACAGCAGAGCCTTGTCTCCCCCCCTACACATACTATACCCAGAGCAGCTGCTCCTGATCCAGAGAGGAATTCATATGAACCTGATGCAAGTACACCTATAGTTACGGCTTACAGAGTGCTCTGACAAAGCAACTCTGAACTGCACTGCATGAGAGAGTTCTTTTTGCTTGTATTGTGTTATATTGTAAAAACTTTACTTCTCAGCTGAGCTGGCTCCAGCCCTTTCTCTGCTGCCCCAGTGCCACCGTTGATAGAGCTGCAGTTGTGCTTTAGCAAGTCTCAAAGACGTTGCACTTGTCTCAATGTCTGATCTTGCTCTGAGCAAGCCTATGCAGCTTGGCACTAGTAACCCTGTCAGCTGTCTGGGTTACGAGCAGTACCGACAAGATGACAGTGTTGAGAAGTGACTTCGCTAGGTCAAGCATTGTACAAACACATGGTAAAAGACAGCATAGTTTAAATAACCAGGGAAAGGATGGAAGAAATCTTCATTTCATTGGTGGAGAATAGAAGCACTGAAATTCAGTGATTTACTTCAGGTTACACAAGGATGCACAGACCACAGGAAACACAGGTTACCAGCATCCTTGTTTGCTGCTTTAAATACAAGACAGATTTCCATCATGTTCCCTCATACAATCTTAGAAACAATACTTTGAGCTTTGGAAATTCAGACTTGGGATATGTAGTTACCGGATGCTGGAGTGCTTCTGCAAATGCTATGATGGGACAGAGTCTGGTTGCAGAAGGTGTGTGAGATATCTACTGTTGACTGAGACTATCCAGCAAGAAAGTAGGGGATTGTTAGAGTGGACTTCTTACCTGTTATACTTGCTGACATTCACTGCCACTCCTGTCTCTTTCTCTCTGCTACAACTAACTTCTAGGCCAAGTCCAGTAGCAGAGCAGCTGGTTAGCGGTAGGAAGGGCAGCAATCTTGAGCACCAACAAAGGTACCTACAGCCCCACTCAGCTGGTTAAACGGGGGCTCAGCTGTGCTGCCATGCCTGTTACAGGAAACCTGGGACCTTTTTGAGCCACCTCTGTAAAAATGTAAGCCCGGAGGGAAATTTGTCTTAGGTTCCTCCTAGCAATAGCCTGTTTTAATCAGGATTGTTGCTGCAACTGGTTCTTCTGCAGGAAGAGCATCAGCCAACACAAAGCACCATAAACTGTCAGGTAAATGATGTTAAGGTCACCTGATTGCATTCAGCTTTGATGTTAATATTGCCAACTGCTGTGAAATCACCCTGAGTCACCCCTGTGTAATCTGTTAAAGAGCAGCAGGCAGAGTTATGCTCTTCTAGCACTGGTCAAGAGGCTTTGTTAGATTAATCAAAACATTATTGCTACTAAAGCAAACATGCCTGTCTCTGGGCCTTGCTGTGGGATACTGTTCAGATTGTCCCAGCCTCAATGCTTGGTTTCCTGATGCATTCCCAAAGAAATGTTCCACATACCTTCACTGGCCCTCCTTTCACCCATCCGGGTAATTTTCTGAGCAAATGATCTGTAGTCTCCCAAACAATAAAAATTAATGTTTTCACTTGATGCTTTCATTTCGTGTGCATGGAGGCCCACATTTCTCTGCTGATTGATTAAATGTGGTGGTAACAGGTACAGTCTTGTGGATCTCAGTACACTCATAGCATCCTTTTGAGGAGAGAGCACTTGCAAGATGGAAATGTAGATGCATTTGGGAAGAAGCTTGATATGGGCTGATTCCCCTTCTATCTGCTCCCCTGGAATAACTCAGTTTGCTATTATTTAGAAGAAAAATCAAAATCAACTTACATGCTCTGTTTTGTAGGGACAGATTTTTTTCCCCTCATGTAATGCAAGTAGGCTTTAATATCAAGAGGAAAATGATAGGCAGGGCCAGAAGAGCCAGAACAATCATTGACTGCTTTTATGGCATGTCGAGCCTCACAATTCCCCTTGGTCTGCCCTTCTCCGTATTGCACCTTTGAAACTTTAGGTAAGGGTAGTTTATTGAATTCTAATATAATGTAATGTGTTCACAGTCACAGGAGGTCACAGTAAATTTAGGCCAGTCTAGAGAGGATGTAAAGAGATATTAAGGATGTGTAGTGGATTAAAGATCTGATTGTGTTTTCAGTGAAGTCAGAAGTTTCTTTGATTTTATCAGCAAAAGTCCTAGCCATAAAAAGGGAAAAGTATACTATTTGTTTATCTAAAGACAAAATTATTGTCTTTAAAACAGAAAAAACAAGGATTTGGAAAGTCAGCACATTAAAGTACTATCTAACTCTGGTTTATGAGACAACAATTTTTTTGTTTTACATACTTACATTTGTCTCAATTAAGCCATAAAGGCACAATTTCAGTGGGGTGCTTAGGAACTGACTGTAGTCTAAAGCAAAATTTTAAGGTTTTTTTCAAGCTTTCCTATGGACAAGTGGACTCTGAAAAGTAACTTCAGTCCATAGGCTTGGGTTTTTTTAATCCTTTTTAGAAGAAAAACTGAAGACTACAAGACAACTGCAAAGTTTATAGTAGCCTGTAGAGGTGTCTAAGAGCACCTCCTGCTATAGTCCAGTGAACAACGTATTTTCTGTATGATTCCTTAGTTCTCCTGTGAGGGATAGTACCACAATCCCACTACTATCATCATCATTTTCTTGTTGTTGCAGGTGAAGCCTATAGGAGTCTGAACTGCCAAGAGATCAAACTGTTCAGCTGAATTTAGCTACAATTAACATCATCATTTACAACAGATCTGATGCTATGTAGCACTAAGTGCTATGGTCAAAATGGGTATTTACAGCAGTGATTCCAGAGGCTGGCTCCTCTCCTGTGTACAATCTGTAGTTATATTCTAAGATTATGCTATTTTATGTAAACTACCAATATTACATATAGTATTATGATGTCCTGTTGGCTCTAAGGATTCCTAACATCTTTCTCTTACAATGAAATTCTATAAAACAAAGATGAAAAATGATGCTGTATTTACAACCAATGGAACAGATGGATACTTGCTGTTTGGTAGCATAATGAAACTGCTAACTCAGGGTCTAATTTTGCCATTACAAATAGAGTGAACATACTATTACTGTGTGATAATAATGCAAGATATAGCTTATTCTTGACTGAACTTGACTATACTGTATGCATCTGCACTATTTTCTATTTATTTTGAAAACAAGGAAGACAGGTTTGCTATGTGTATCCATAAAGTTATATGCTTAAATATTTTCTTGAAAACAGCTTAATGTTTAATATTTCCAAGCACTCACAGTCCATCCTGTCTGTCGTTCCTCCCTCTCTCTCTTCTGAGAGAGAGAAAGAAATACACATTTGTGTGTGCTGCACATATGAAAAATAAACTTCCTTGCTAGCAAGTAAACCCAAGAACAACGTTGCTAGCAGCTGTTGTGCTTAAAGCCCAGTTGAGAACACTGCTCCGTTATGAGCTTTCAATGCGGTTCTCAACATCAGCAATCAACATGTCAGAACAATGTATTGTAAACCCAAATGTCCAGGCCAGGAGACCACAAAAGTTCCTCTGTCTTGTGTGAGGGAACTGAGAACAGGCTTTCACAGTGCTGCAGAACATGCTGGCAGACTGTACTGGGTTCAGAGCCCTCAGTGTTCTGGAAGATATTTATGTACAAGGAGGGCAAATCTTGTCTAATCCTTGGGTAAGAAGCTACTATAACTGTTATTTTTTAAAAATGAGAAGGATCATATGTTTGTGTCAAAGACAACCAGCAGATAATTACAGGCTGCTCAGTGGCTGCATGAAGTGCAGCAGCTGAGGAACTGAAAAGGTCTTTGTGCTCCTTCCAGCAGGAGAAGGACATCTCCTTATCTACTCTCACAAATTAAAAGCAAGACCTATCCTTTAAAAACAAACATACACCTATTTCCTCATATTTTATAAGAAATTTCTCTAGTTGAAAAGCTGGAGAGTTTGATAACAACAATGGCAGTTTTTCTCAAAGATGAAATCATAAGCTAATAAGCACCCAGTTCTTTGATTTTCACTTAGGTTTGTAACTCTAAAATTGTTGGGAAGAGTTAGCTTTCCATTGGGTAAAGTGGCACCAAAATAAAAAAAAACCAAACAACAAAAACTTCTCACTGCATTGTCCATCTGAAAAGGAGGGTACCTACTAGGATTTTTAGGAAGTTTTGCTAGGTATCAATGGAAGCACTAAGCAACAATATTTCAGAGAGAGGAAGTTCAGCTGCATTTAAAATACTGGGGTTTGTAATTTTATTTTAAACGAAATTACATTCAGATACAGCCCAGTTGTATTAGCAGAGATTTAAACAAATGTTTGAAGGTAACAAACTCCTGTAATTAATATCTTAGCTTTACAATTCTTTTGTCATTGATATTGATTATGAGCTCAGACTAAATTCACTCTTTTGAATTACCCAGATTCAAAATCACAATCATGTTAAAAAAATACAAAAATGTCTAAAATTTCATTTTCCAGCCTAATTTATAAGAATAATAAACCCATTGAAATGCCTTCATTAAAAAGACACATTGACATGATTTGCAGCTGTACAAATTGTTGTTTAAAACAAGCTTTACAGAATAAGTGTTCAAAGTAGTGCTAAAGATTTGAAGCAGATTTTCCCACTGCCCTTATGAAGCCTTTTCTGGCTACACTACATATAAAAAATGCTTTGAAAATGTACTCTTAAATTCAGCAGTATAAAAAAAATCCAAAATAACTGTGTCTGAGAGAAAAAAGAAGGCAATATTCTATGGTGTCTGCTCACACTACAAATTCCTAGGATATGGAATGCTACTGAAAAAAGGAGTTTCCTAGTGCTTGATGTACTTGATATTCGACCTGCATAGAATATAAGTAGAAACACATCCTGCACCTCACAAGGTGAGCTGTCCACACGCTGGAAAAGAACTGAGTACTGCTGAGTAAGGCAACCAAGGCAATGTATGGCTCAAGTCCAATCTGGTTAAGGCAGAGTACATATTTTTGAAGCTGTTACTTCTTCTGCTTACACTTAAAAGCACTAGTGCACTAGAATGTGTCTCTCAGCTTTGGTTAAAAAGACTTGGTGGAGCTGGAGGTGGTTCATAGAGATAAATGTAAAGAAACAGTGAGCTAGACATTCCCTCAGAAAAACCTTTGTCAACTTCATATTCTTACAGCCATTCAGTCTGAAGTTCCAAATATATGTACTAACAAGACAAACAAACATGCTAAGCATAGCTTTCTCAAAATATCCATCCCTTATTTGCCCCCTGCAAGACAGAGTCCCCACTCTGGATCAGGCATCATCTGAAATTTTACATGAGTGAGTGTGGCAATATTTTGGCCTAGTAAGTAAATCATGTCCAGTCCTACCCTTGCAACAGATGCAGAATTAGTCCTTTATCAGGACTAATGATAAAGGACTGCAAAATTTTATGCTGACCTTAATCTAAAGGAATGTCTTTGGCATTAGTTTGGATTTTTAAGTGAAGGCAGAGTTTGGCCCATTTTAGTGCATTTTAATAAGCTGATCCACAGCTTTTGTTTGAAGAATCAATAGATTAAACAAAGTATTGGTAGCACTTTCTGTATTACTACACAAAAAGCCCTACTCACCCCATTTACAGTTATCATTTATCCTTTCCAGTGCTAAGAATTTCTAGGTTATTTACAGAAATACATAAAAGCTCAGGAAAGTGTAACAACAGATGCATCATATTGTTGCATAAGCTTGTGCTTAAAAACACTAGAAAGTAGCTGGGCTCTGATCATTCTTTGGCTTGAAGCTGAAGCCTCCTTGGCTAGATCAGTTCTTCCATTTGTTGGAGTCCCAAGCCAGGAACCAGCCTGTGAATGTTGGGGGTTCATGCCCCTGCTTCACGATGACAATAGGGGTCCCCTTATCTCTGCCGGAAGGATCTGTTTCAATATAGCGTTTGGCTAAAAACCAAGGGGAAATAAAACATATATTAGTTCATTCCTTCTGTGGGTGTAAAAAATACATTAAAAGCCCTAGTGAAAGAACCCAGGGCTATTACAATACAGTAGTCAATTAAATTATTTCAAAGGCAATGAAATGATCAGGTAATTGCTGATTTCTCCCAGCTGCCAGTGAGGGAATTTTCCATGAGGTTAAAACAGAGGGATTGTTGCTCTGATCAGTTTGTTGCCATACAGCTGGGTTTTGGCTCTTTAACAGAAGAAGGCATTTGCTGGTGCTGTGCAGATGCACAAGGTTCATTCACATTTTTCCCATGTAAAAGCTGGCATAGTTTCCCTTGACATTGCAACATGACATCACTACATATTGGAAATGCTCTAATATTTCCACTCCAGGGAAATATCTGGAAGCGTTTTTAGCAAGAACTTTGTCAGAACAGTTCAGCTATGTGAAATCACACTGGAGATGACACGTGATTTTTCAAGGAGGGACATTCCACATGAGTTGTCTTGTTTTGTTCTGCAAGTGGAATTTCCTCCTCCTAATTTATCTCAGTGAAAGGTGGCTATGTAAGGACTTGAGGATTTTCTGGCATTCCTTTGATTATATACGTTAGTGTAAGGTACAGCTCAGAGGTATCTCCTTTTAAATTCTTTCTCTTTTCATTGCACTTTATTTTCATGGAGCTCTCTTATATATTCTTTAAAAAGCTCTGCAGCCTGGTTGATTAATTTTCTTCTCCATAAATTTACAGGTAAGAAAGATACAATGACATTTAAATCACATTTAAAGGAGAAAATAATCTCCAGGATTAAATTCTAATAAACTCAATAACCCTTTATACACTGTAAACATAACTAGATTTCTTCTACATAATCTTTTTCACTTCTTTAAGTAATATGGATACTTCTCCACTTAGAATTCTGCCAAATTTATTTGATTTACCAGATTTAACAGATTCCTGTCGCTCAGTTTCATTAGCATCCTTCCCAATCCAGACAAAAACCTGCAAATAGAGGAGAGATTTAGGTCTCAGGTTGTTATAAGGATGTTGCGTCCAGCAGGTAAAGGACAAAACAGTTAATTCCACTCGGAGGAAGGATACACACTATGAAGAGACTGCAGAGATACACAGCTCTCACACACCACAACTGATGATTTTTTTTCCCTTGTGAGAAACTGTAGTTCTGTCCTCTGAAATCTCTCTGCTCCCTTGACACTAGAAGGCTGCACTTTTATGCACTCTGATGAAAAGAACTTTAATTACCTTTTCCATGGATATCTTTTACAGTTTGCCAAGGAAATTGCTGATTAGGTGCAGTTAAAAACATTGAACAGGAGCTATATTCGCTCTGCATGCGCATCAACGCTTGTGCCCTATGATCAGTGCTACTACCCAGGGTAACTGGTAGATAACGCACTGAATGACCCAACAACCAGAGCCCCGATCTGCAATCCCTGCTTCTTTTCTTTTTTTCTTTTTTCTTTTTTTTTTTCTGTCAAGGTTCCTTTTGGAAACCCGCTGCATGTTCTGGACTTCTTTCTTTCTTGCTTGAGTCAGTATATCCCTACTACTTTCCATCCAGGTCTTCCCACCTTACCCCATCACTCCTTCCCACATGGACATTCCTTCTTATTTCCAAAAACCTCAGCCTTTTTCTCTTTAAGGGTTAGTCTGAAGAAGACAAATAAAGCATGGGATCTGTGGCCTCCTCCCACTTTCCCTCGAAGGTGAGAGGAAGAGTAGAGAAAATATACTGTGAGAAACAGACGTGGTCTCCACACCCACAGTAAGTTTGCCTGTCATCCAAAAAACCCTCAACATTTTCAGTTTTCAAAGAACCTGGGACAATAAAGGAGATGATAGTTTCTGTTATCCTCCACCTAGTTCTCTGAAGAAATCTGTGTAAGGGTCTAGTGTTTGATCCCTTCTTTAGGAAGACTTTTTGAGGGATTTTGTGGCTTCCAAATATCTTTTATGTAATAACTATCTTTTTAAAATTAATTAATCTTAGTGATAACCTCAATAACATTTTTGAGAGCTTTTAAGAACATTGCTGGGGCTTATATTCATGCAGCCTCCAATGGTGTTAA
This sequence comes from Antrostomus carolinensis, assembly GCF_000700745.2. NCBI lineage: Eukaryota > Metazoa > Chordata > Aves > Caprimulgiformes > Caprimulgidae > Antrostomus > Antrostomus carolinensis. The sequence continues at coordinate 8,700 of NW_010301190.1, read as the reverse complement.
TGTGAAGCGCCTGCCATGGTCACACATTATGCTTGGAAATTCAGTTATGTATGTTAACACTACCACATCATATAGCTCAAAAAAATATAGCTCCCTCTGGTATAATTTAAGAAAACAAAACCTCATCTATTCTCACCAAGATGATTTTTCCTCCCATCCTATGACCTAAATGGTTAAGAATAAATTATCCTTATTACCACAAAACAGTGGTCAAGTACACAGCTTACCTGCTCCCAAGTATCCAGCAACATGACATCATCTTCAGCCAAATCATCCTGAGTGAATTCTCCTGGGACCTCCTCAATCTAAAATGAATATTATGTTTTTATTTTGTTTTGGTTTGGGAGGTTTTTTTAATGGTTTATCAAGATATTCTGATTTTGCACAGACAAAATATATATTTTAAAAGGCTAAGTCCAGAAGCTGCTGTGCAATTCTTTTTGCTTCTAGAGGGTCAAGCCCTAAACTGATTTGATGACTGTGTCAAGGGTGTTTCACTGAAACGAAACAAATCACATAATTGCATGTCCTACAAAATCAGTTCTGAGTTTGTAAGAATTGATAGGATATCCTCAGGAGAGGCAGAGTTTTACACTGTAATTGTGATTATTGTTAAGTTGGGACTGAGGGCTGCCAGGAGAAGGGGACAGGGAAATTTCCATAGAGCACCTTGTACTAAGCAAACTGATTTAGCTGATATATTAATGCAGCTAATGTTTACATTCATTGTAAGGAAAAGAAACTGCTTTGGTTTGCAGTGGGTGAGCTCAGTGATGAAATACACACCGAAGTTAGCTTTCCAGTCACTTGACAATCAGACATTACAGTTGACTAAGCCATCAAGGCTAAGTCCCCAAAGAAAAGGCAGACTGCTTGCTTCTTCCAAGGATGTGCAGGCAGACAAGAATGCAATTTAATGTTATTTTGTATGAGAAGGAGAGATAATAATGTAGCTAGTGGTCAGCCCTCTATTTTTAAAGGACTGTCATGGGTTTGGTTATGCTTGGTCATGTATTAGTGCTAAAGGGACAGTAAGCAGATGGTGCAAAAGACATTCTTTGTCCCCACCCTGTGTTATGGTGGCCAGAAGGTCGGAGTGATCTGACCTACCTCTTCTGGTGAGCTCTAACAATGATGATTCTGTTACTATACAAATCCTACAGGAAAGAGGGGATTTCACAGAATTTGGAGGGAATTTAAAACAAAAACCAAACAAATGCATAGCTCCCAGCAGACTATTATAGAGAAGTTGGTTCCTATTACTGTATTTCACAGGAGGGTTTTAGAAGCTTGTTAGAAGAATATACTTCACTACTCTCATAAGATTTTAAAGTCCTTATTCAAGGATCCTGTTTGTTTTATCCTTCTCCAAATTAATGGGCTGTGCCTTAAGGAGACTGCAGAGATGGCAGCCAACTATGTCCCCTACCTAAAAATTAGTGCATCCTTGCCAAACAGTGACACATCATTGCCCTTCTAGAATATGGTAAGTTATTAAGCCTGAATCATAGGCTTAATACTCAGCACACAGCTCTGGGTATTTCTGCTAAGGAAATGGGCCTTCCTACCTCCTTGAGCACAGGTCAGTACCTCAGAGGCATAATTACATGCCTTAAATCTCTATGGAAAATTTCAGACTGCTAGGGATTTTTGGTAAGCGATATTTGTTTTCCTCGCCACCACTATCAAACACGTAAGGGGCAAGGCACTGACTGCACTTTCTAGGCAAAATGATAGCAGTCTGGCAATGCTCTGCAAGAACACAATTGCTTTTGACTGGGCAAATGCCTTATCTTTTGCATCTGCAAGCCTCTAGTCCTAGGCTCTGCACGCAAACATTTGCAGTACTAATTCTTCTGTTCGTCCTTTGCATTTGGACTGATTTAAAGCACCAAACCTCAACTCTCTACTTCTTGCCAAGCATGGCTAATTAAGCCAGATCTCTAAATTCATTTAATGTCTGATGATTCCCAAGGCAAAATATACCAGAAAATATGTAATTAAACAGAGAGGAATGCATCCCACATATACTCACAATAAATCTGCCAGTCTTATTAGAACAACCATACAGGCGAGGGGGATGATCTTCAGCCTTTGTCAAGAGCTGTGATGAAGTCTGGTATTTTTTTTTACCTCCAAGTGTTTTCCAGAATTCCTCTGAAATACACAATATATACTTTATTCAGCAGTGTATTTAACATTTGGTGTTTTAGCTTGTTAGATACTGTTTCAAGAATCCCCAAACAACATCTTATTTTCTGTCTCAAAGATGCGTGCATTTTCTTTTAGTTCTTACTGTAGTTTGTCAAAATAACAATAAAGATATCACTTGGAGACCTAGAAAAAGCAATGTGCTATGTCCTTCTCCCCTCCTAGGCACTCAGGGTAAAGAAAGGACAACATTCCTCTGCAGCTCCTGCTACTGTCCTACAGACTTCCAGGGCATCACACTGCTTGTGCAGCAGCTCGTTCTGGATAGATATCCATGGTAAAATGTCAGGTTGAATTTTCAAAGGGAGAAACTGAGCATATGCTTCTGCCTACAAAATATATGACCGCAAAAACCATTTAGGCTGTATTTCCACGCAGTGCTGTGTATTCTCAGCTGCCTATTAGCAACCACGTGGCCTCATACTAACCTGGTTCCTGGCCCTCATTAATCTTAGCAGTCTGGCATTTAAGAATGTTGGCAATGTATTGAGCTCCTTGTTCCTCTTCTTTGTTTGCCCCTTTTCCTACCCAGGTGTAGCCAGAGTTGTTTGGCAGTTTCAGAACAAAGACATCATTAGAGTTTAGTGACATTGCATCAACATCAACCTAGATCAAGAAAGAAAATGTTTTATTCTTCATATTTTCAAACAATGTGATCACTATTTTTAATGTTAATATAAAATGTGCAGATAGATGTTAATCAGCTATGCTTTTTTTCTTCTATTTTTCCCTGGATTTATACTGATATAAATTAGAGAAGAACTTAACTTCAGACAGGGAACTGACTTGAAGGGTAAAGGTTAGGACTATTTGGCAGTAGGGAAGACTGTCTCATAAGGGTTGTTGATTTCTTGTCTATCCTTTGTCAGCTGACTGTTCATTACATGTTTTTTTACAGTATTCTCTGAAAGATGTAGATTGGTTGCAGGCAGTTACGGCATATCCTCTGTGATTTATTAGATGAGCTGGTCACATAAAGCAGTGGATTTAATTTGGAGTGCATTCCCACCAGGTGTGACTACCCAACAAAATTAGCTGGAGAGGCTCGTGGCACCTATACCATTTCCCATGGGGAACAGTTGGTTTACTTAGCAGGTGACCTTACCTCTGCAATCCTGGTAATGGCTGCCAGGTTCCTGCGGATTTGGAAGAGTCGCGTGGGAGGAGCAGGTTTCTGACCTTCCTTCTTGGATGTCCCATCCTTGTAGACAATAAGCGGTTTGTTTTTGAACAAGCTCAGTAAATGTGCAGGCTCTTTGCCTTGGCTGACTCGGATCTGTACATATGTAAAGAAATGCAATAAAAGAAACAAAAGGACACAAGTAGTTATTTTTTCTTTGTTGAACAGCATAGGGGATGTTAGCCAATAATGCTAAGTATGTTAGCAAGAATGAGAAATGGCAAGCTGAGGAGATCTAAAAATATAGCTCCAGACACACTAAAGTTAGAGCATTTGTGAGATTTTTTTGTCAATCACGCTGATGCAAAGACAAGATTCAAATTTCTAACACTGATTAAAATGTCTGCTATATGCTGTAGTAAGAAAATTATTCTTTTTCAAAAGAACTGTCATGTCTTAGAGTTTTATAGAGTGACTGAATTCCCCTGAAAAACAGTCCGAGAAGTTTAGATGTCTTGTATTTAAGCAGAAGAGAATGGTTATTTATCCTGTTAATTATTTCTATGTGTAGTTTACCTGCAAAAGTATTAAAAAGATGAGCATAAATCTATCTTGCAGTGGATAACATGGATGACAAAAATGGACTTCCATTATAGATGCAAGAGATGTCATTGCAATCTTAAAAAACACATTGCATTATGAAGAACAACTATTTTTAGGTTAATGTCTGATAAAAGTTATTTGTATACAACCGTTTATTCTTCCTTTATAACAGAACCACCCGTCAAGGTGGAGGGCTGCGACTCCCTGCCTTTCACTCCCAGAAAGGGTTGGAGGCATACTGCACAGGCAGCAGAGGAGGGGAAGGGGAGAGCCCCAGCCCTTCAGCCCTGCCCGGGGCAGCTGCAGCCCGGGGTGCAGGGGCAGTGGGGGTCGTGCCTTTGCTTTTCTCACCACTGGACAGACTGGTACAGTTGCCTCATAAGGATACCCTAGGACACATATACTTGTGGGTGCCAAACTGCAGCAGGATTTTACAAATGTGTCGTGTGTCCGTCCGTCCCCCCCCGAAAAAAAACAAACCAAACAACCCCAAAAAACCCCACCCCAAACCTGCTGGGGGAAACACATTCCTGCAAAACAAATAGGGGAATGAGTTTTTAATAGTAATTTGTACTGTATTGCCATCTAGTGACCACAAACCAGTCCATTTAAACCTTTCAAATAATGTTAGTACAGATGTGAAGCACAGATAATATATTCTAGGTAGCCATGTACATGCATACAAATACAAATATGAGTATATACATATATTCCTAAATTAATTACAGGCTACAAGTACTTTTAAGTATTATGTCCATTGCAGTGAAATGGATCGTCTTCAGCTTTAATAAAAAGGCTTTTTAAGCACATTATTATTGCAGCTGTTAGTAGTAATATTATTATTACTGTAGTGTTAGTTTTGGCCTTAGTTATGAGGCAGGACCATATTATGCTGAATTCTGTCCAAATATAGAACATGTGTTAGGAATATTTCAAGGAGTAATTACCTAGAAGTGTTCTAATCCTTCCTTAATACAGTTTCAATCATAAATCATAACTGATTAATAACTAAAAGTATGGTCTGCCATCTAAATTAACTGTACCTTAGTGGGTGGGGGAAGCAGTTTACTTTGGTAATTAAGAAATGCAAAGCACAGAATTATCTCCTGCTGCCTAGAAAATCTCTGCCTGTCCCTAGTCATCTTCCAGCTCTAGCGTTTCTGTGAAAAGAAGTCTCACCTCTCCATCTACCTGCGACTCCTCACTAGTGATGAAAGGATAGCACACACCCTAGTTGTGCTAGGACTAGCTTATCTTCTCACACCTTTTTAGCTGTCAGTGTCTTGTGTTCTGCCTTGCACACCTCATTTCTGCAAGTGAGGATGTGCCTCCTGCTTTCATGGAGCTGCAAGCACTATGGGATGGGAAAACCCCAGTTACGTTCCTCATTACAGCAGGGACAAGCCAGACCCTGTGGTACAGTTCTGGCTGGGTTTTGTGTTCTGGCTGTCATGTGGCTTTAATGTCTCCTAGTTTTGGTCCTCTAAAAGTCAGGTGTCTTGTCTAGGCTAAACATTGTAGCTTCCTACATAATCAAAAGGAGACAGGGGAGCTCACACAGGTCTATCACCCTGTCAGACAACTGCTTCAGAGTGAGTTGCCCTGGAAGGATCTCGTCATTCGTTCTCTGCTGACCATGTACAGAGTCTGCAAGGCTAGGCAGGACTAAAACCTAATTTTTAGACAGTGAAAATCAAAGAAAAGAAAAGGCAGTTTGAAGTTGTGCTATACCTGTGTTCTTTTGGACATCTACATTCATAAAGGATGATTCAAATGGGAAATCTTCAGTGGCTTTAACAGGAGCCCATGGTGCTTGGCTTGATACAGACCATGAGCAGCTGATAAGCCCAGTTTTCAAATGCTACCTCCTTCTTTCAGTTTTCATTGAAATTTGCAGATATTGCATGCTCTGTTGAATTTCATCCAAAAGACACTAACCTGCACAGCCTGACCATTCAATAACCGATCCAGCTGAACAGTCAGAAATGCAGATGCAGTCAGTTCATCTTTTGTAGTATGGGCTCCTTGCCTGAGGAGGACAAGGAGAAAGACAATGGTTAAGTCCAGTTTCATAATAATCCAGAGTTTATACTGCATGACAAACACACAGTAAACAACCTTGCATTTACACATGGTTCTTCTGAAAAGGACATAAATTCAGCATAAAATCATATCCACATGCTGGAGGTCTGTGTAAAGCCAACCAAACATACCAGGTGTAGATGATCTGCCCTTTAGGGTAAGTGTAGAGGATAATGTAGCAGTCACCACCATAGAACTGTCCGTATGTCTCAGGTCCTACAGGAACTCTGCCGCTGCTTTCCACACGCCAGATCTGGGGAAACAGAGAAATCACTCTAGAATACTGAACTCCATCCTGAGACTCTTCAAGAAGTAATTTATAGTGTCATCCCTTGAGTGACATTTGTTTCTGTTCCCAATTATTATGGAATAAAACCAGTAAAGATTCTCAATGAAGTAGATAGATAACACCCTGCGCCCACTGGATGAATGAATAATGACTATTGCAGTACAAGCTATTGCAGTACACTTTGCTTTATCTTGATGCTTTAATGCCACATGATCACCCCATAATGTATGTTGAACTTACTTTCTTGACAACTTAAGATGATAATATCACATAAATGGCACAGAATGATTCATCATAGAACTATCATATCATTTGGGAGAGGCACATGGTAATCAGCTAACACAGCATTACACAGATTTCTTCCTATTTGATTCACCACAGCCCAGTTCAGTTAACAACTGCTCTCCAATAACATGCTGCTAAAATTATACAGCAAAAAATACTTTGGATCTAAGATGCTTTGGCTCAAGCCAATGGACCATCCTGGTGAGGCTGCATCTGGAGTATTGTGTCCAGTTCTGGGCCCCACAGTTCAAGAAGGACAGGGAACTGCTTAAGAGAGTCCAGCACAGAGCCATCAAGATGATTAAGGGAGTGGAGCATCTCCCTTATGAGGAAAGGCTGAGGGAGCTGGGTCTCTTTAGCTTGGAGAAGAGGAGACTGAAGGGTGACCTAGTTAATGTTTATAAATATGTTAAGGGCGAATGTCAGGAGGATGGAGCCAGGCTCGTCTCATTGATGCCCAACGATAGGACAAGGGGCAATGGGTGTGAGCTGGAACACAGGAGGTTCCGCTTAAACTTGAGAAAAAACTACTTTACTGTGAGTGTAACAGAGCACTGGAACGTGCTGCCCAGGGAGGTTGTGGAGTCTCCTTCTCTGGAGACATTCAAGACCCGCCTGGACGCCTTCCTGTGTAATCTCATCTAGGTGTTCCTGCTCTGGCAGGGGGATTGGACTAGATGATCTTTTGAGGTCCCTTCCAATCCCTGATATTCTGTGATTCTGTGAAATATGCCAATGGGACTGTAGGTATTTATCCCTCTTTTTTTTTTTTTTCTTTTTCAGAATCCCAACATGCAGACCAGCATTCAACAGGCTGTGCTGATGCAATGCCAAACCAGTCCTGTGGAGTCTGAAGATATTCCTGCAGTGTGATATGGATAGACCTAGGAAGTCATCTTTTTATCTCCAAATCCAGACTACATGAGAGACAGACTAGGGACCAAGAAGGTTCCTAGGTTCCTCTAGAATGCAGACTGGATATATGCATAAAGACACTGAATGAACTTCTGACTCCAAGGGCAAGTTTTCCCATTTCAAATTACAAGCTGATGTGAGCTAGAAGTTTTTCTTTAGGCTAAGGATCATGTTTAAAATATATATTTAAAAGGTATTGTATAAAAGGGGAAATATTTCTACTGCTTGATTTCCATGGATTACTAGTACAACATTGTTCATAAACACCACAAAATCATGACCCAGCATACAGCTGCCAAAGAGATTCACTCTCCACTTTTCTGATGGTAGAAGGAACAGTACCACCATTGTAGTGTTACTCTACACAACAATGTAAATGGCAAAATATAGAGTAGCAGCTTATTCCATTACAAGTAACAGAATAAATTAGGTAACTGGGATACAACTTAATAAAACACAAACATTACCTCTACTTTCCCTGAACCATCATCTACCATGTTATGCTGGGCAGCCATTTGTGGAGACTCATGTAACTTGGTAGCATCAAATTCAATCTGCTCAATTTTAGCCACTCTCTCTGTGACATATACTTTGCCAAAGCCATCACTTTGATCTTTATCCTTCCAGTCTTTGAAAAATTGTTTGAAAATTGGCGTTTCACCTCCTTCAGGAAGGACTTGAATCTGAAATTAAGCAAGATTCATGAAATGGAAGGAAAACAAAATTGACAGAGTTACTCAAACAGAAACTTTTCTGAATTACCTGTTAGTGAAACACTGCCTACATGTCTTATAACCCCATAATTTTTTTTTTTTATTTTTTTTTCTGATTTAAAAACAAAGTCTTTAACAGAGCTCATGCTCTGCTGGTATCGTCTCATAAACAGATCGCACCTGTGTGTTGGCAGGATAATTCATCTGCTGTATGAATTGTTCAGCATTCTTCATGGCAGCTTTTCTCTCTTGTGGGTTAGCATCTTTCCCTGTTTATAACAGAAGGACAACAATACATGGGAAAGGGCAATGAGCTCACAGATCCTGCAAAAACAAGATGTCCTTGAGACAGGTTTTCTTCAAGATTGCTCTTGCTTCAGTTTTGAACAAACAAATGCTGGACACAGCACGAGCAATACAATTCACAAAAAGTTGAATGGCCAAAACAGTACCTCAGTGGCTTTGAAAACAGTTAAATAAAA
>NW_010301189.1:0-5908 GCF_000700745.2 Antrostomus carolinensis | reverse complement strand
GAGCGTTCAGTACCGAAGCTTTGGACATTTCCTTACTTCAACAACAGTGCTGAGTTAACCCACCTGAGAGTCTAAGTGCGACTGGAACCCACCCTTCACCTCCAAGCCGAAAGAAACCGAGTGAAATAGGTGTAACGCAGCCCTCCAGACACTGCTGCTATTGCTAAAATAAAGTGGATCATCTGAGGGAGAACCTGGGGTTGAAAGATCGCCTCCAAAAAGCCCTTGTCTCATTAATTAAGCATCTCCACATGAAGGATGGCTCCACGCTATATGCACCACAGCTGTGGTGCTTCATACCAGACAGCTGAAAAGGACTAGAAATAAAATAATTACACTAATAGTTAAGAGATCCAGCGGTGCCCTGCCACAGCCTCATTACAGCCCATGAAAATTATCAGTGAATAAAATTTAATGTAGGCGTTGAGTTAATTAAGTATCAGCTGGAGTAAAAAACAACAACAACAACAAAACCCCACTTCTAATAATTTTAGTAATGCTGTCAAAAATTCATGCTTATGGAAAAAAATCTAATTGCATTTTATATTCTTATTAATCATGCTTGTTCTTCATTAATAACACGCTAGCAACATGGTTGTGGTGATTAATAGACTGCACTTGACAATGCTGTACCTCCCTGGTCACTACATCTTTAGGTAATCACTTGAAAAAGAGGTTATTCAGTTATAATTAAAGACACTCTTAAAATTATAGCCATTTCTTTCACTGTACTTTTCCAATTAAGTCCACTCTATAAAAAAATAAACACAACTCTTACCACGGTATTTTGCACCATCAATATATTAGTAACTGTTGATAAAAAGTCCTACTAATGGCACAAGGAAAGAGTTGCCTATTAAAGTAATGAGATGAATAACAAAGTTAAAAGTTTGTATTTAAGAAAACATATACAGTGCACAAACAATATTTTGCATAGAGTACAACACTATGGTTTTTGTGTTTATGGAAAATATAGTTAAGAATAAAAATATATATTTCAAATTTCTTTACATCTGGATGAAAGTTAAGAGTATTAAACATTTACAGATTAGGAGAGTCAAAACTATTACCTTTCCATGATTGTAAGCGCAGAAGAAAAAGGTCACAGATTAGCTGTATCCTAACCAGTACATTATTGCATTGTCCATAAAGACCACTTTTGTAAGCTCCAAATGTCCAATTTAATGTTGTCCTGCTGATGTTTAGCAGAGACCCATATGAATTTCCCCAGCTAAGTTTTAACCTCCCCTTTTAAAGCCCAGAACCCACAAAACACACAAGTATATACCCGAGTTTTTTGCATTAGCAGGAGCCTCAAGAACAACTTGAGAAATGTTGTACCTCTGATTTTGCCACAGCTGCTGTGGTTGGACTAACAAGAGTTTCTGCACTGGCAGGCTGATGGAACTTCAGTGCCTCAATGTAAAACTGCTTGGGAGGATAGTTTATTCATTTGAGGTTTTTTGGTTTTCCCCAGAAATGGATGGATTTAAAAAAAAAAAAAATCAAGCTTGCACGAAACCTTAAAAATAAATGGTTCTATTTCTGACTTTCATGTTGTTGCATCTCTGGTGGAAGTAAGGCTTTTGAGAAGTAGCAGCAGCTTCACAGATTTCAGATCTACTCAACTTTTCCCATAAGATCAGACAGCAGTAGCAACCATAAAGAAACCAAAAAGTATATATAGTAATGCCAAGAAAATGGTCTCATTTGGCTCTACTACAAACATAGTAGGTTCTTAGGAATGCTATCCCTTGCATGCATTTATTGCACAATGTCCAACAATCCAAGTATTCTTACACTTGTAAAGAAAAGGTCATTTGAAATTCAATCATTGCAAAAGCCTTGTTCATAGAATCATAGAATGGTTTGGATTGGAAGGGACCTTAAAGATCATCCAGTTCCAACCCCCCTGCCAGCAGCAGGGACACCTTCCACTAGATCAGGTTGCTCAAAGCCTCATCCAGCTGAGCCTTGTTCACCTGACACATTAGCTCGTTCTGTCCATCAGCACAGCTTCGTGTAAAAAAACTGTAACATCTGAGGGGCAGGAGCATGGTACTGATCTACTGGCTTCTAGATTATGGGTACTCCAGTTCTGAGTCATGAGTTCATGGAGAGTTCGTGTAACACAAGACTAAGCTTAGACTGATTTCAGAGCCGTACAGCAGTCCTGCTCTTCATCTTTGGAAGACCTTTAAGCCATATTATTTTCTATACCTAGATTCCTCAAGGAAAAAAAAATATAAAAAAAAAGGTTTGAGCTACTGAGCTAACACACTGCTAACCCATCAGCTTAAAACACATAGGAACAGGAGGGAAAATGCAGTTCTGACAGAATACTAGAAGTCAGTTCTGGCTTCCCAGGTGTTTGGGGATTTTTTAAAAAGCACATCTGAGCCTAAAGACAATTCCATAACTGTATCTGTTGATCTGTGTTACAGTGGTGTTCAACTGGAACCACAACTTCAGTATCAGTTCCAGGTTTGTTTCCCAGCTGCTCTCACGAACATTCTGTAAGACAGTACTGGACACGGACCACTGGATTTTCCTGCAGTTCTGCTTCTCGCTCAGAGCGAAGGTGCAGTTCATCCGTCTACATCCAGTGTGGCCTCATAACTAGAGAGCCATTCCTCTTGGTCAGTGGAAGACAGGCATGCATTGCATATTTGACACGTAGACAGCCTCCCTTGAGGCATGCAGACAGCTTCGCTTCCTTTTTACATTTCCTGCAAATGCTCTGAGATACAAAAACTCCATTCTCAGGAACTTTTCCCTGGTCAAGTCTCTGGAAGCCACTGTTATCCTGACCAGTTGGTCCAACATCTTATTCTTCTTGCAGCTGGATAACTCTTTGAGGTTGATAGGCTTTGACCGTGCATAAAGAATCCGAAATTCCAGGTCAAAATGTGCAACTGCAGGGCCTGACAGGATCAAAATGTTACTGCTGTTTAGCTTCCCATCTGTCCACGTAAAACTAGCAAAGGAAGAATGAGAAAATCCGGAGTTAATTCAAAATAAATGGTAAACAAAGTATTAACTGAAAGTTTTCTTTCATCACATTTTGTTATGATGGTTCTTATAATCCAAGTGATGAGCAGTGTGCTCTTTTTAGGACAAACTTTACACATAAACTGTGATAATAAGTTTTACAATGTGGCTGTTATTCCTTTCCATGTAAAGAGACCATGTAAAGCATGTAAAGCAACAGAAAGAAATTGGCACTTGCCTGTAGGAGCCCGTTGTCACTCTAATGCCATCGATTAACATGAACTTTTCACGGACTTTTCCAACAATTTTGGCACCTGACCTCGTGTAGTATGTGTTCCCTGTGATATTTCGAATTCTCATCAACTGTTAAAGATATGGCAAATGTCACGTGGATTTCAAACTTAAATATTGCATTTAAAGGAGTAACACACAACAATATCCATCGCTGATGAACTAGCAAAGGTTGCTGCACAGTGGCACAAGATTCACCCTCTAGGACCCAAATGATGATTTTGTCTTGTTTTAGCAGGCAAAGAGGTGGAATTAAGGGGCAAAGCCCTAAACTGATTGTGCAGGATGTGCCTGTAAAAACTCCTAATCGTGGAGAGACTCAGACTCCACGGATTCCTGAGAACCCGCTTCTCCATCAGCCTTCAAAGTCTCAGCAAGCCTGAGCAACTCCAGTCATGTTTTAGGAACCGGACATTCCTCCTGCATTTCCTTGAATATTCAATTAGTATTTGAGCTCAGAAAGCACCTGTAACATCCACTTATAAAGATTTCAGTTTTCCTGTTAATTGTCTTCTTATGCAAGAACGGATAAATCTTCCACAAAAGAGCCAGAGCTCCATGAACCCCATTTTAAGTGGTGGTAGCAAGCATCATAGTTTCTTCTTCTGATAGCTCAAAGATTTCAGACATAAGAGGATCGACTCTCTATCCATACAAATGTGACAAGGCTCACCTTTTCCTTCTCAAGGTCGACTCTCAGATCCTTGCACATTTTCAGAAAGTGGGAAAATGAAGACTGATCTAGAAGGATATATGCTTTGACTTGCCGCTGGCTACAAGCTTCCAAGAGGTCTTTGAAGATATCGGTATCTGTGAAGGAATCCATAACCAGGGCAATCATCTGCAACAAGTTTCGGAAGAAATCATTAGGCTGTTTCCACAGCATCCCAAGGGAGATGGCACATGAGGAATTTGATTTTCAAATTAAATATTCCCCCCCCTTTTTTTTTTTTTCTGCTGGTTATGGAACATGGTACAGTATTCTGTGATCCAGTACATTCTTCTGTTGTTCATGGGACTGGTGCAACATTTAAGAGACATAAGAAAGAGAAAAGAAAGGAAAAAAAATAACTGATTAGAATAAAGTCCCGTGAGGAGAATGGTATTTTGATAAAGGTGATTACTGAGTGCAGTACACTGAGGTACAGGAGACACAATATACATCACCCCTTCACTTTGATCCCTTATTCATGTCCCTGTATAGCTAAATAGAAAAAAAAATCATTGAATTTATGGTCAGAAATAGTTGCTAAAGGTTATTTGCCCCAATGTTGTTGTTGCTTGACTGATTTATAGCTCATGACATTTAAGATTTTTATTACCACATTGTAGAATTTCAGTTTTTACTATAATTGCAGCAACAGACACTGAAGCTTCTTTTGCCAGGATCTGTATCTTTTTTGGTTCAATAGGTATTAGCCTGAAAGCCTGCTGCAGAAAGACACCTTTCCTCTATTTAATAATCAGAGTTCATCACTAATTAGCAGCAACGATAGTTCCTGCATCTATTCAGTAGCACGCTGCTCATAGTTTTTAATTAAGGTTGCACTAAAGCCTTCCTTTTTTACTACATAACTTCACTTGAAGGTGAAGTTATGTAGTAAAAAATTACAGAAAAATTACAGAAATCTGAGTATTTTCTCCCTTCCTCCTACCTCTAGAGCAGCACCAACAGCTATGAAGGCAGAGGGAGATTTGACACCTCTCCAAAAACCTAAGCCAGCTAATAAAAACATAAGTATTTTGCATGAAGAAAAGAGAGACATTTTGTTATCAGTCTTCTTTGGTTATATCAGTAACTTCTGGTGTAACAGGAGCATCGAGTTGATCGTGGAGATGTTTGGGGGTGCTGGGAACATCTCAGAAGAACCAGAACAGCAGCAAAACAAATGTATTGCTTCTGGTTTCTTCCTCACTGGTATGGCAAAACCAGTTCTGTGTTAGACAAATTTAGTCTCCGATTCCTAAGCAAGAGGGTGTTTTTCTGAGAACAGTTGTCTTTTTCTCAAAAGCATCCATTGCCTGAAGGAAATGGTGAGCTTATTTCCCCAAATTTTCCAAAGTCTTTCAAACTTTTCAAATATGAAAAGAAACAGTAAGAAAAAATAAAATAAAATCACTGGTGTCCAACTGTTACATCTCACCTCTCTGGTTAAGATAAAACTGAGGTTTCTCTTCAAATTCGTAGTCATATTCTCAGGATATATCAAGCCAAAATGTGATTATTCGCACAAGCTCCTTGAGTCAAACCTCCCCTGAGAGGCAGCTGCTGCCCTGGCAGGTCCTTCCCACGGACGGAGCCCCCACGGTTTGAACTGACACGCGAAGTGTCAGCAACGGCTGCTTGGAACAGCTGGGAGCGTGTTTAGGACTTACTGCTCAGGGTTGGCAATGCCCTGAGGGAGCTTAGCGAGCCCCGGAGAGCTCGGACGCGGTTTTATCAGCGTGTGTGGGGGGAAAAAGCTTGTAAATAACCAAACTATTAAAAAATAAATTAAAAAGGTGTGCGGGGGGCGGAAGCAATAACAAAACAGCGTAGTCTGTAAAATCGGGAGTTTATTTAGAAGCAAACGAAGGAGGGAGCTGTGCGGGAACGGGGTACGGGAGAGCGGGGTCTCCCACCGCT
>NW_010301188.1:366-26870 GCF_000700745.2 Antrostomus carolinensis | reverse complement strand
TTCCCCTCCTCCCCTCTCCCTTCCCCTCCACAAAGCAGTGTGCCATTCAGCACTTGTGAATTTCCTGAAGGCAGAGCAACATTATATCTCCTGACAAGTCTTCCACATGTTTCATAGTACCTGAAGTAGTTGTGCTGTGGAAACCCAGATTTCCACCTGTTGCCTTTGAAAATGCTGTTTTGTTTTGCCTGGGGAAAGCAGGCAGGGACTCCACTTTTTCTTATGAAAATAGCGATTTGCATAGTGTGTGTAGCCCATGCCTCTGAATTACCGTGTTTGTTGATTTCTGAGTTTTATTGTAACATTGGCATTCAGCTTTGAAGTGATGAAAGACAGAAAGCATACAGGGGTGTGATGGAAATGGGAATGGAGAGCTTGCCAAGCCCTGCAGCATTTTGTACAGTTAAAAAGCTGATAGTGTCCTTTTGCTCTTGGCTATGGTACCTAACTTCATCTTCCCAATGGGTGTAAGAATGAGCTTGTTTCCATTGAAAACATGTTTGAATTCAACTAAGAGTCTTCTCTGCTCTTATTTTTGTAACAGTCCTTACAAGATGTCTTGCATCATAGTATTTCCTCAGTCAGCATGAACATCAAGAGAAATTTGAGTCAGACACGTGTTCAGCAAGATGAATATACCTGTGCTACTTTTAGAACTGGATTTCTGAAGAGTCAGGCTAAAATTTCGTATGGTCCTGTATTTAAAGTATGTGTATATTAGAATGTTTCAGACCTCTTCTTTTTCTCTCCTTACGCTATTGATTTGTAGTCAAAGTATGGTTTCGACCATGCTAGTCAGATCCTGAGGTTTGGACTTCAGAGACTGAAGTGGTTGGAATGATCTTTCCCTGAGTTGTACGGTGTCATTGTCACTAGATGTAGTAGAAATACCCTTTCATAGTAGATGTGACTTGTGTTCTGAAAATCAGTGTCAGGAAAAGAGTTGAAAAAGTGAAATGTGAGTACCTACTCAGTGTTTTAGTGGCCAAGATCACTCAGCATTCCTGATACCATATGTGTAATTTCTGTTCTTGTTGATCGTAAGTACTTTTGAAGATATTGAGTAGCAGATTTTTGCATGTGCTTGATCATATGTACAATATCATGAAGTCTGTATCTTCAAACCAGCAGTAAGGTTATGTCTGTACTTCATCGTTGATTACAGGGTTAAGAATATTGCAACAACCCCTCCGAAGACCAGAACAAGCACATTTTTCCTGAGGGAGTAGACTTCTGAGAGCAGCAGTCAGATTCTTCAGGACATAACTTCTACCCCAGAAGAGGTATAGACTGCTTTCCAGTCTCTAATACAAGGCATAATTATGCATTATTGTACTTAATTATGCGTTACTGTATTGGGCAGGGAAGGTGTTACATTCTCTACCACAAAGCTTGACAAGGTTTACTTTGACTAGCATTACTATTCTTTTAAGCCAAGGAAGGGAGTAATCTCACTTGTTTCCAGATTGATGCTATGGTATCTGAAAGCAGATTCTGAATCTCTGTTCTTAGTTGCTTAACATTCTAATCTCTTTGTTAACAGAGCTTTTGCTTTACTTAAGTAAGCACTGTGATTTTGAGTCCAAGCTCAGGTAGTGCCTGAAGCAGTGTAGGCCTTATTTCCTGTTCCACCTTCTTTTCTTGAAACAGACAAAGATTAATTCATGACTGAAGCATTAGTGAGAGGAGAAGATTGTGGTACAGAGTGCATGTCTTTGCCGACTATGTGTTATGTAGGGCAGAACAATCATTTAATGATGGAATTCAGACCTCAGTTACAGCCTATGTGAGGCAGCGGTTGGTGGTCCAATGTCCTTAGCTGTGCACAGGTACAATAGGGCAGCTGCCCATGAGCAAGGATGTAGGAGCTCTTGCATGGGAAGGGGACAGGTTAGAGAGAATCTTGCAGTTTGCCAGCTGGGACACCTTTACCTATAGGAGAGTCTCAGGTCACCATGGCTATAATCAGGTTTAAAATACCCAAGAAAAATGTTTGTACTTATTGTCCTTAATTTCTACTGATAACCTTACAGTAATAGAAAAAAAAAAAGCAGAATAAAATACTGCTTCTCTGGCACCTCTCACCATGAGTCTCTGAGTTGTATCTAAGGTGTAGCTATCCTCTACTGAGAACTGAAGGACCAATTTTAGGATCAGCACTGTGTCCAAGAGGCTCCAGCAATATGTGAAAGTGCAGGAGTTGAATGATGGAACTACCAAACACTTAACTCCCTAATGCTGCCTCTTGGCTGTTACGCACTACAAATCTTCACAACACAGTGATAAAGAGCTTTTCTTCTGCCATCTTTTAGCAGTCTGCAATCCTCAGCTGCACAGGTTTTATTTCTTTGCAAAACCAAACTTAAAAATAGCAAGATGGCCCTCATGGTTCTTAACCAGGTAGATTAGCACTGCATGAAAGCAGTCCTGTCTCTGATGAGCAGATTGTAGGCCCTTGCTATTATAGTAATTGTTCTTAACTTCCTAATGTTGCCTGCTTTCAGCTCAGGAGGCCTCTTGTGAAAATACCTCAGTTCTGCTACCTTATTTATAGGCAAAGCTTCTTGTGCGTCAGGAATTACAGATTTTTTTTTTTTTTTAATGAATATATTGGAATCTGACTTCTGCAACAGCTGTGACAAAATGAAGGCTAAAGAATAATTTGCACTTGCTCAATCTCCTGCTTTCTCACTCTTGATCTTCTGATGCAGCTCAAACCAGAAATCCCCTAGCACCTAATTATGAATGTTCAAGGAGAGGTTCATGTTTTAGTGACAGTGGGCCAAGGTGATGTTTGTGTTATCCCCTTGCACCAACTGTGTGTCTGACCCACAGTCAAGCAATTTTGTTACTCACTGTAAAAAGAAGAGACTTCAGTCTCATGTTCCCAGTGCTCACTTGAAGTTGTCAAATTTACCCTGCCCTGTCATCTTAACTTCTTTCAAATGAAGTGTGACAACATAGCTTAAAAATGTCAAAGGTCGTAGCTTTAAGAGTATCTATTTCCATCTCTTAGGAGGTTATTAAAAAATTAATAACAACCTTGAAAACACATAGAAAGGGATCACCTGTGCAATGAAAAGCAGTCTCTTAAAAACAAAAACAAAAAACCAAACCCCAGACCCCTAACAACAACAACAAACCCCCAACGAAAACCAAAACCCATCAGCATTTGTGTGATCCAAGATAGGGTGGGAGGGGAAGTTAAAAATGCAAATTCTCCTTCTCTCTCAGTTTTTCATACCTTTTTGTAACAGAGAGATTTATGTATCTGCTGCCATGGCCACAAAGGGAAAAAATGGATTAAAGCAAGATATCACATTGCAGAAAATTAGTGTTCTTGCCACAGTTACCCCTGTATACAGACAGAACCTTGGGCCAGAGTCATGCTGAGTCTGGCTTCTTACCCAGTGGATTATGTATCACTACAGCAGCACATGTCCATGCCAGTCTTTAACACACTCAGCAGTTAAATCTAGGGATTTGATTCCCACACATTACCAAGAAGCTTAAACCCATGCCATTCGTGACTACAAATATATTTAGGAACTTTCTGCTGTCAGGAACACTTGGGGAGGAATATCTGTCTGGTTGTCGGTTAGGTATTATGATAATAAATTTTGCTAATAATGGATACTGTCTATTATTGGGCTTCAAGCAGTGAACTGAAAGCATGCCCTATAATGAATAAAAACTTAGTTTGAAAGAATTCTTTTGTTCTTACATGGATTTGCTGTCATCTCCTGAAATGTTATTAATTTCCTTTTGGAAATGGCTACAACAATCAAAGCTTGATAACCTCGCCAGCCATTTGGTTTAAATAAACGGTTGTATTGATTTACAGAGATGCTGGGCCTTGTGCCAGTTTTTTCTTTGTGCTGCTGCTGCGGTATGAAAGGATCCCTGACACAGTATGCCCTTGCCTAAGCTGTATCTTGTCTGCTACATCCTCCTGTATTTAGTTTCTTTCAGTTTCTTCCTACATGAGAAAGCTGGCTGGCCATTAAGGAATGTAACAATTTATGGTGTGAAAACTGGAAGTAGCCAGCTAACACTTGGCTTGGTTCTTTTTATCCCAAACCCATGTGTTTCCCAGCCCCTCTGGGGGTCCCAGCATTTCCTTCTAAGCAGCTTTAAGCATGACTCTGCTTCTCCATCTCTGCTTTTTTATTTTTAAAAGAAAATGCTTACAAAATTGCTTTCTTGGAGATACTTCCTTCCAGAAACTAGACTAGAGCAGAAAATATAATTAGAATGGAAGACACTGACTGAAGGTTTAATACCTCTGTCCTTAAACAGACTATTTCACCACTGGGAGTAGTATAGCTAAGGCAAAAAAGGCTGTGAAATCCATTTAAGAAGCTGACTAAATACATAAGCTGTGGTCTTGAGCTAGCTTTGTACCACCATGGCAACAGTGCTACCAAGCTGGCTCAGATGTGTTTGCAGGAACTGATGCCATAGGAATGATAGAAGCAGAGCCCAGAGGCTTCCTCCCTCACAGAGAGGCAATGTCCTTTCAGTGCATCAAACAAGACGTCCCAAGAAGTGGCCTGATAATTTCTGAGGCCCCTCAGTACTTTAGAACATGGTTGGTGAGTGAATAAGCCAGCTGGTTTTGGATTTAGATGGACATCAGAAAGGTCTGTCATGTGGGAGCTGCTGAGGAAGATCTAGATTTTAATTTCTTCTGTTTGTTGTGAGTCAGGGTGACTAAGGACAGAAAGTAGCATCTGTTGAGTCTAGTGGCAACCACCTCTTTAGGAAACAAGTAACCTGACTTGAGATAAATGCTGTGATGCAAATGTGACCTTAAATTCAGACTTCCAGTGAAGTCAGAGTGGCATATAAATAGATAGGAAAGAGCAACGTAGGAATCTTTAGTTTAGTGGCTTTAGTCTAGTAACAGTCAGAATTAATCTCAGGTTGCTGAGTTTTGTGAGTAGTTGATATTGCACTTGGAACTTTCTTTGCCTTACTCTTCTGGACTTTGATCTTATCAAACAGTTCAGGTTGCAGGCCTGGCATGTCTGCAGAACCTTGCAGCATCTCCAGAACCAACGGTGTATAAGGCAGCAGCTCCCTTTTGGGTTCTGTCAGCTGATCCAGACACTGATTTTTGGAGGTAGACTATGCTGTTTGCTTCTCTGCCAATGGAAACCCTAAGTCCAGTGGTCATGGTGATCCATTTTTAAATTCTTTCTGACATCAAACTGTGATAGAAAGAGGAATTGTTCTGGAACCCTTGAAAGTTTTCCAAGATCTGGGCTAACATTCCTTTACTTCTGGATCTTGGGTCTCCGCAAATGTATCCATACTTGGAAGAGAGCAGGATGTGCCAAAGCAGAGACACAAACCTTAGGCTACCTTTGTTTTTATATAGTTAATCTCTACGAGTTTTATTCTAGAAAACAGGATAGGGATCCTAAGAGCATGGAACAACTCCTAGGCTGTAGGATTTGCTGGCAGATTTGTGGTTGACTTCTTTTGAGAAACCCCAATGGAAGAACAATAAAATCCTATAGGCAGAAAATTCCCCTTGATCCCATCGTCTTTTAGTGGTGAACCTCACAGCTGTAGGTGTCTAGTACAGCTTGTCTGCCCTTTCTACTGTGTGAATCTCCTGTCCTTTGAATAGAGATCAAGTGATCCAAATATTTTGTACTGAAAAGATTTTGTATATTGCTTAGCTGCTAGTGAACTGAGCTGGAGAGAAAGAAATGTTGCAGTTTTTTTGATTCATTAATTCAATCTGTAGCATAATGATATAGCATACATTATTGTTCCTTAAGGACTAGAATCAGAATTGTCCACCTCATCTTATTTCCTGAGACAGTTAAAAATTATTCTCCTTTGACTTAATAGGTAGAGCTAGAGTCTTAAGCATTTTCTCCCAGTATTAGCAGGAAGGCCAAGGTGTCCTTTTTTTGTGCAATAATGTAATATTTGATTATGTTAATAGAGCTGTTGCAGCATTTTGGTCTTTATCTGATGCTGAAGTTGCCATCTAGCAATATTCATGCTGTGTTACATCATCATTGGTTATTTGTGGCAACAGTTTATAAAGCACCATCACGTCAAAACAAAGTGTTCAGTTACTCCTCTAATCTCTATAATGGTGATGCCCAGGGGCTGGCTAAGGACAAGACTTCCCTGTACCAGGCAATATAAAAACTCTTCCTCAGAGGTTTATTGGAACAGTGACCAAAGATGCAGGCAGGGTAAATAATAGAATGGTGACTCACCAGGACAAGTTTTGGGATTATTAGGATTGTAGTTTAGAATGAATTTTTTTTCCCCCCCCTCCCACTTTCATATTTTATGAATCTTGGGTTTATGGCAGACCATTAGATGCCAAGCTGTTTCGGGCTTCCATTTTTTATTGCCAGTTCATGTTCTGGATTTCATCTGAAATAATCTTCTCTCATTGATGTAAATATTTTATTTCCAAGGTGGGTTCTATGATCATATGCTCATTGTGCTTATAAAGCCCCCTCCCATTTTAAAGAGGCTTGGTACTTGTTTTAATAAAGGCCTAAAAATGTCCAAGCAGGACTGCAAATCCACTAGCAGCTTGCTTTTATCCTTATTCTTTCTGGAAGCAGGAAATGCCTTTCAGGAGATAGTGACATTCCTTGCTTTCCCTAGACTCCAGCAGAGCTGTCCTTTGCCTATAAATGCTTTTCTGGTCAGCAATTGCAGTTTGCTGTAATAATGGTGGAAGGGTGGCCACACTCTTCCAACCTTGAGCCTAAAGTCCTCTCCATAGTAGTGGATGCCTAGGAGAAAATGGAAGAACAAAGTACAATTGTAGAGATTCTTCACCAGGCATTTCCCCAGTAATCTGTGGTGTAAAGATGACCTTAATCAAAGACAGTGCTTTTGTGTTCAGTAACAACAGATTATTTTTTATTACTATTTGAGTTTGTCTAGTTGCTTTTGAATGCTTAAAGCTTTGCTTTCCAGACTGTGTGAAAATGAGTTCTCCATTGTGTCTCCCTGCTTCCTGATTATGTAAGCCATGAGCAATATGCAATACTCCTCCATGATTTTCTGTCTCCAGAGCTTTAGTTTGCATCATGGTGGATTTGCTTTCATCTCCTCGGTCACGCTGAGGCACTGTTGCTGGGTAAAGGAATACCCCAGCCTATCTGTCCTCTGGCCAGCAGTGAACAGATCCAGGCAGCAAGTGTTGTCTTTTGTGTGTAGGGCTGGAGTAAAGACTGGCATCAAACAGGTAGATGACTGACACCTCTGCAGGGATGCAGCAGTCACGGCATGGCTCTGCGCTCCCTGGAACTAAAAAAGCAAGCTATGTGCTGTGGCCTCAGATACACTAGGTACTAAGAGTATGTGGTACACTCAGCTGCATCTGCCCAGCATGTTTTTTTCTTCCAGTTATTTTGCAGACTTTCGTCTCCTGTCTGCCCCAGACTGCAAGTGATGTGGGGAGTATGGGTTAAAAAAACACCAGTGTAAAAGTGTGCTTCTGTACTAACATGATAAACAATAGAAGAGTGGTATGCTCATGAGATGTTTTTCAGTTATGTTATTTCCATCCTTCTTTTTTTACAGAATTAGCTTCTGCTTTTCTGTCCATCTCTCTGATACTGTCATCCCAGAGTCACTCTAACCACCTACGAATTCCATTTTGGAATGGAGTATGAATACTGAGGAGTTCTTCCATGTGCAGATATGGGAATTTTTTTTAGTGCAGCAGTTGCTCAAAATCTTGATAAGTGGTTCAAAAGATTCAGGTTTTCTAGTTTATATCTTTAGCAAAAAAATAAAAAATAAAAAAATCTCTTGTTGAGGAGAGTGGATAGCTAGGGAATCCTGCCAGAAAATTATGCTAAAAGTGATTATCCTCAAAACTATAAATATCATGTAAGTTAACTTCAATACCTCAAAGGGAGTAAGTAAAGTGCCTCTGTTGCTGTCCCTGAATTTAGAGGGAGACATAATTAATGGGATAGTTAATCAACCAGCTACTTTATAGTTTTCATAAAAGTGAATCAACTTTATTTAACTTCAAGATAACCAAGTTGAAGAGAGGCTTCTGTCAGAGCCATTTTAATTGTATTTACAAAACTGCCTAAATTCTCTCCCTCTCTTTTGACCCTGTGCATGAAGCAACAGGAGGACACTTGCATCATTCTCTCTGGTCCTGAGTCTTCTGCGCTTGTGTTCTAGGCGTTATTCCATGTCTCTTAAGGCTTAAAAATGGAGAACAGTACATTTAAGCAGCCTGCTGCTGGAAATTTGAGATATCTTATTTTTCCAGCTCTGGATTTGTGCAATTATTGTTTCAGTGTCTTCTGCTACATTTTGGGAAATTGAGAAATTATAGAAATTATTTGGAGAATTAAATTTAGACAATAAGCATTGAAAAAATGTGACGTTGGTAAGTTGGTTGTAGACTTGTAATTTTTGCCTTCTGCTTTGCCTGTAGATCTCATAAGGAAAGTGACCAGTAGTCCTTATCTATGTGTTACATATTTCTAAAGGAGCTCTCTTGTTTATCTGATAAAGAGCACATTCCTTAGAGAACAGCAAGAGCCCGCAGGGAGCTGTTGGACATCTCTGACCCTTGGTGAGGCATTACCAAGCAAGCTAAAGTCATTCCAGAGGTTGTGTTTTGATCCTCTATTCCTTTAGGTCAGCACTGAGTGAAGGGGATTAAGAGATTGTTTTTAGCAGTCTGTACGAGGGGTCCACTGCTGGGGATAGCCTTGAAAAGAATGTTTGTCATTCCCACTGCCTGCTGTGGGAAATTCATAGGATCACTGCATCAAGTGCTAGGATTGCTGAAGAGTCTTAAGCTAGAAAGAGCCCCAGGCAAGATATATCTTATCTAGCTGTGACATTTCTCCAGGAGATGGTGTTTTACAGCATTTTGATTAAAGATACCTGATTCATAAAGAATTGGCACATTTGCTGTGCTTTTTAGAAGTGATTTCTCCTGTCATCTTAACTTCGGGGGCGGGGAGGGGGCGGGGGCAGGAATTAAGTGTTTTGTCCCAAGTCTTTCTCCCACTGTTCTTCTTGCTCATGTGAAACTTCATTTGTGGCTACCTGAATCACAGTATTTAGAGGAACAGTAGCTTGCCTTATAATTTGCTATCTGTCCCAAAGCCTGAATTAACTAACTACCCCATTCATGTGCTTAAAACCTATTGCATTCAACCTACTCACGTTAAAAAGCGATATTGAAGTGTGGATTTGACTTGAGGAAAACCAGTGCTGTGGAAACAGGAGATCTGGAGCACAGCTCTGAGTCCCAGCTCTGACATTGTTCGCTTTGTACTGTCAGCTGGACACAAAACCTCCTGTTCTGTTCTCTCTTTTGTAAGTTCAGCCTATCCAGTGCAAAGGATCCACCCACACAGCGTGATGCAATATAGCCACAAGAAGGCTGTGCTCCTCCAAGTATATTGGCTGTGGTGAGAAGCACAGTTTATTAGCCGGTGTGGTTGAGGACAATGCAAGTTTTTCCACTTCCAAGATCCAAACTGACTTACATTTTGATAAAACACTGTATCACACAGTCTATATCCAAAAGACACTAGGGATAAAACCTTTTAATAATTCTAGCAGGATTTTAAATATACACTTTTTTTTGGCTTCCACTCTGATGTAATACTCTGTTATTTTATACAGAGACCTCTCTGCCTGAAGGTCTCTGAGTGCTGTCAGATGACTAGCACAATTCTCCACTGTTGTCTCCTTTGTCATCTTCTTTCTGCTTGACTTACCTGTTATGTTTCTCGGTGGCCAACGGTACTGCAGTCAATGTCAAAGCAAAGAACTTCTGATTGTATTTTCTCTGTACTATTATACCCTAAGAATAATGAGAAAACATCTGAATTAATTCTACCTACTAAATTGTGTGAGTAAGGACAACAACTGTATGCCATAATAATCTCTGAATCCCATAAAAGAATTTGGCACTTGAATATCTGATGAAGAGAAATGTTCTGATTAGATCTTTAGTATTTTGTGGCTTCGTAATTTCACATCTGGTGTCACTCAAGCCATCAGTTACTAAAAGCTATTTGGCACAAAATCCCATTGATATTTCAAGAAATGAATTATATTGCTTGAAAATACAGTAGCACCCTCAGAACAGCCAAAATGAAAGAGTTTTGTGTTTGGAAGACAAATTCAGTGGAACCTGTCTAGTTCACAGGTGGGAGGATCGTTCTTGTCTTTTCATTGCCAATTGTGTTACAGAACTGGTTTCTTTCAACAGGAATTTATCATGAGATAATCTAATTATGAATAATTTTGTTTACCAGACAGTTTTTCTTTGGGAATAATCTAATTGAAGTCTCAAAAATTTATCGCCTCAAATATACCCTATTATTGGTTTCCTAGTCCTTCTTCACTAGTGCTTCTTTCATGGGTTTTTCTCTCTTACCCTTGATGATTGTTCCAGAAGAATAATCTCACATTATTTTAATCTTTATCCCCATTTTAAGGGCCTATCAGTTTAAGGATATAACTATTATTCTTTCCTTATGCTTTCCAGAAGCACAAGTATTTGAAAGAATACATGTATTCTAAAAAATATGTTTGTAAGGACAAAGGCTGGAAGGCGCTAAAAAATATTAATTTAGAAGAGGCCTATGCTGCTGCTCATCACCACAGAATGTGAGCATATTTCATGTAAAATAGCATGGCCATTGCAGAGTATCTGTGATCTTCACGGTGTGTTCTGTCTTGACCTTTCAGATAATTTTAAAGGGGAAATAAAATTCATCTAATGTATTAGTAGTTTATGCAGTTGAAGAATTACTGTATTGGGCTTGTGCATTAAAAAACCAACCAAACAACAACAACAAAAACCCCAGGATTGCATCTACTGGCATGCCGTAGTCCAAGAGTACTCTTCTGTGACAGTTTTCTCTTTCCATCTCCAACGAAATTGCTACTTTGCAGTTCATTACTGCAGAAAACTCAGTCTTTATTGCTGTCAGTTGTCACATTAGCTCTAGTGTTGCAGGAGTGAAAGTGTGAAGTATGGGAGCAAGTCACTGCATTCTGTTTACAGCTCACATGGATGGATGGAATCACCTCCACAGGCTAGCCTTCCTATTTTTATTTTGATTTATTTATTTTATTTTAAATTTTTTCTCTCTCTCACTATTTCAGAGTTAAGCCACCTGAAACCTACCCTAAATATCACTCTGCTGACCAGAGCTGTTGAGTGCTGGTGCCAGAGACATGAGCCTGGCCTGACTGTACTAGTTGGCCAAGGCACTTGAGAACAGCTCAAAGAGTCATCGCAGTGGGAAAGGGAGGGAGTAGCACCAATTTCTTATATATGCACATATTAAAGGAAACCAGCTGCTCCAAAATACCCTTGGTTAGTGAATGGCTCCACAGGCAGTCTGCTGAGGGAGCAATGTCTGGAGTTTAGTAAAACTGACTTTTTAAAAAGTAATACTTGAAAAATCAAAGGATTTATTTTATTTTTTTTCCTCTGCTTCTCCACCCTTTATAATCAAAGTTGTTCTCACCCTAGCTTCTAACGAATTATACTTTTGACTATTGCAACCTTTTTTGCAAAACTATTAAAGGGAACATGGGACCATCCTAGCAGAAGGTTCCTACACAAATTACTTTACCCTCAGGGTAAGATCAGTGTGCTGAAGCCCTCTTCTGTTTTTGAGCAATTGAACTAGACCACTTCAGCTTCAGAGTTTTTACTGTTGCTGCTGATTTTGTATGTTTTGTTGATTATGCTCCATTGCTTTTAATGCTTTTCAGTTTTTATAGAAAGACAGTAATAGCAGTGTTTGGAAAATGGACCCAACAATAAATGTTAAATTGAAATTCCCATGTCTTCCTTCCTTGATATGTCAATATTGAAGACTCTAAAAGACTTCTATTTCATGTCACATCCAATATCTCTTGTAGTATAAGCTACCTACTACTTTTTACAAGTGCTGGTAACTCCTGCCGTCTAGTTGAAGTCCAGTGTGAG
Organism: Antrostomus carolinensis; assembly: GCF_000700745.2. Classification (NCBI taxonomy): domain Eukaryota; kingdom Metazoa; phylum Chordata; class Aves; order Caprimulgiformes; family Caprimulgidae; genus Antrostomus; species Antrostomus carolinensis. The sequence goes on along the minus strand of NW_010301188.1, from coordinate 14,881 downwards.
TAATTCTTCCTACCTAAAATTCCTCTACAGTTTCAGTTGAGCACATTCTTCACTTCCTGAGTTAAATTGTGCAGCCCATGAATTGCCAGATGGAAAGTGCCAGCTCTGAGCTCTGGTTTGGATGAGCAAATCTCTCTGAGAAAGAGTATAGAGGGAGTGTTTGTCCCTGTGAATTTACATTGTAGAGCTGTTCCCTACAGCTTTTTATAGGGTGCAATACTCATCTTCTTTGCAATGAGAAAGAATTACAGTGGGACAGTGTCTAGTTGAGATTTGTTACATGATCAACTGTCATGAAGAAAGCAACCTACTGGACTCATACTCTAATCAGAATTGTTCCTACAGTGAAATATGTTCTGTGCTGAGCTTTGTATTGTCAAGTCCTTACAAAGAAAAATGGCTTCTCTCTATTTTCTTTTTTTTTCCTTTCCCACAACATCAAAAAAAGTAAAAAGGAAAGAAGAATGTTTGTTTTTTCACTGTTGCATGATATTTTTCTGTATTTGGCTGGAGCCTTCAACTAATTAAGGAAGTCATGAAAGCAAGGTAGAGAGTGAATAGAACTTCCAGGAAGAGATGTTCCAGCAACTGGATCACTATTTTCACATTTAGGAGATATGAGTATAAGTCCCTTCCCTCAGGAGAATTTCTACAGTAGGTAAGTGGTTTTGTTTTTCTGCACCTCAGATCCTCAGTCCTACAGTAAGGCTAACAACATTGCCTTGCTAGAGCTTGCAGTAGTGAATACCAGCTCACTCTGGTTTCAAGGGAATATCCACTGGTACTGGTGCTCCTCCTTTTTTTGCTGAGGATGTTGGGTTGTGGTTCTAGCAAATGCCATTCCAGATTTCACTCAATTCTCACTTCTCTGGTCAGAGAGTATAACAAAGAGAGAGACCCAAGCTGGTGTGGTGGTGTCTTTTTCAAAAGACTGCTAAAAGAGTATTTTGGGCAGAGTGGGAGGCTGTTTGGGTTTTTGCTTGCTATTTCTCTTTCTCCACTGAAGATTATTTGCATGTGTGTGCACAGTGGGAGAAGATGCCCAACTGAGATCCAAACACAAATTAAGCAGAATTTGCAAAGTTCAAAGCTGTCACAATCAAAGTTCTTGGTACTAGGAAAAAAAAGTTCCTCTATTTTTCCTTTATTAAAACAAACAAACAAACTAATCTTCCTTTTAAAAAATGCATTAATTAAAATCAGCATGCTGATTTTGGGGAAGGAAGAGAGAAAGATTTCTGTTCCCAAAGCCTGTTTTTAATCATCAGATGAATTTTGAGACAACCTCTGAATGTTCAGCACTTGTGGTCAGTTTTCCCCACCCAAAAAACTAGTGGTTTTTGCAGACATTCCATAAACACAGGAAGCTTTGACTGTGTCTCTAACAGATAGGGAGACTGAAAAGCAAAATACACACAATATAAAGGCGAAAGCTAAACTTGCCATGCTAGCTCAGAGGAATGTAGTCCAGAAGTCTGTCTCTATAGCCAGAGCCAGATGTTGAAAAGAGAATACCCAAAATCTGTAAAGTACAATTCTGACATAACCTGCCTATGTTTTAAATTTCTTCTTAATTACTGATTTTCCTCTCTAAAACATGGGACTTTATATTCTGTTTGAGTCTTTGGTTTGATTTTTGTTACTTTGGAGGGGGGAAAGGGCAGCATGAAGGGCTAAAAAACTGCTGTGCAGAATTCCCATGGTGTTTGGATTCCTGATGATCTCATAACTGATCCTAATTTGTAACTGCTGAAGTATTAGCCTCAATTTTATCTGCAGCAGTAAATTTCATGCTTTATCCAAGTGGTTTTTTTCATCCATTTTAAAATTTCTGTCTTACAGCTCCTTACTGAATCTCATTTTTTCTTTTAACATGAGAATAGTCAAAAAGAAATTCCTGACTGTCTTTTTTTCTGCATAATTTATTATTTTTATATAGCTTAATTGTTGTTAGTCTCCTTTCTAAAATGGAAATTTATTTCATCCATGCTTTTTTTTCAAAGAGAAGTCTGTCCTTTCCTTCACCTAGTTCCCTCACCAGTCTCTCTCCTCAGCTTTGCTTTTGCACACTTGCTCACCAGAGCTGAAGCCACTAATACGGGTAAAGGTACCCCTTTCACTTTCAAATAGCCTTTTAATATTGTAATTATTTTCTTTTCCACTTGAGTGTTAACCTTTCTAACCTCATCAGCCCAATGAAGAGAGATTTCAACAAACTGTCAAAAATTAGTCTCCATGAGCAGTTATACTCAGTTATTAACAGGTGAAATACAGAAGATTTTTTCCAAAGTGGATTATTTCTCTGAAAAGTAAAGTACTTGCCTGATGTTAGTCTGTCCTCCTTTCTCATTTCTACCCCGTTAAAATTACAAAGGAGAACCTTTAACTGGAAAATCTTTTTAAAAATTTCTGATTATTTCTGTGAATAAGTTGTCATTGTTAAAGTAGCTGAATCTGAGGGCTTTTAATCATTGTGAATTTAGGATTATGAATCAGAATAACTTCGTATTTTTTTAGAATCAATAATCTTTGATGATCAGCATCCTTATTTTTTAATCTGTTTTCTAAAATTCTGTTTTAATGTAATTTCTCCCTTCACACTCAAACTGGAACACATCATCATTGTTGGCCTGTTTGTCAACAGAAACAAAATAGTTTTTACTTTGTAGTAATATATATATTCCTGCAGGCCTTTCGGATTTCATTTGCATTTTCCTGTGGTAAACTCCTTTGTAAAAAGTTTAGTTACAATTCCACCAAGAGAAGGCTGCTTAATTTTTGGTTTGGTTTTGTTTTACCCTAACTGCTTTGTTTTAACAAGGACAAGTTAAAATAGTGTATATTCTATTGTACTATACAATTAGCAATTATAACATCTAAGGTATTGAATCTTTAACCCTCACTGCATCATCTATACCTTATGTTCAGGAAAAAAAAAACCAAAGCAACAAACTTATCATTATTTGGTTTCTGCTGGAAGCTCTTTTAATTTGGTTTGATTAAACTATCCATTATAACATCCCAGACGGTTTCCGGTTAAAATCTGCCTTTGAGGTATCCCTATCCCATCCTGCTCTTGCTTTCTCATATCAGCTCAGCCTGAAATCTGGAAATTCCTGTCCCCATGACCAATGGACATTGATCAAGTTCCTCCCTGAAAGCTCTGTGTCCCCTGCTCCTTTGGGTGTGCATTGAAATTAGTTAATAATAAAGAACAAAGACTCCTGGTCCTCCACACTGTTTTATTAAACTTGCTTGCGTGATAACTTTAACACTGTACACTTATTTTCCTGTTCCAACCTTAAGCCACATATGATAAGTTAATAAATACCTTGTTTTACCAGTCAGTGTAGTTAAATGGCAATGTAGTAGGTTGCATATATTAAAGCAGTTCTAGTGATGTACACCGAAACCTCATCTAAAAAGAACTCTGAATCAGCTATACTCAAGGAAACTGTCAGCAGCCTTGGAGAACTCCCTGTTGATAATCAAATGTCATCTGGCCCCACCAGCTACAGGCTAAAATTGAGTTACACTGGGTTTTTCAAATCAAAAACTTGCAGTGTCTTTTGAGTCCTTTATTCTTCTGAACCGTTGTTTTCAGCAACATTTTTGCCTAATTTGTGTACCACAAGCATCTATGGGAGATGTAGTCAACACCTGTAAATGCAGGATGCTCAGTTAGGTCATGTGCAGATTTTCAATGGTAGAAATAAAGCAGTGAAGCCTCTTTTCAAGATGTTTCTGTGCCATCTGTGTCCCTGAAAGGGTTTCACCCAGTCCTGCATTTTTTGCATTGTACTGATGGTCTGTGGCCAAAGATCACTCGTGTTGGTATTAGAGACAGATACTGGATCTTTTGCTTGAAAATCAATGGAGTGGGGATGTATTTATTTATTGTTTTATTTTGGCATGATAACTAGACATGGATAATTAAATAAAAGATTTTAGCAACTTTGTGGAAGTAAAGGACCAGTATGAATAACTCTTACAGCTGTCAACATTTCTATGCTGTTTTTAGGGGATTAATATGCAACCACAAAAATTTGTTTCAGGCAGAAACTTGGCATTAAGAGTGGCAGTACAGGATTTTTTTTTTTTTTCTTAAATTTGAATTTAATCCATTTGGCCATTTTTAAGTAGGAAAAAGACTTAGTGTTTTTGAAGGTAGAGATTCCTAACATAGTTCTGGTTTCATAGGGAATATTTAGGGAAGCAACAGAGGCCCCAGGACTTTGCCTCCTGCCTTGCCCCTATTCTGCGTCTCTTCAGCAAACCTATTTCATGTTGTTATGTTTTTGTATTTTATCACAGCCTATGACAGAGATAGAGAAAAGTGTAGTTGTAGGTCTGTTCTTCCTTGTTTTTTTCTTTCATTGAATTACATATTTGCAAAGCCACGTAACTGGTTATGCCTATTGACTTTTGATAGCAGTTGAGGGTTTCTTTGGGAACTTCTAGAAAATGACATCTTGGTTATATAGTCTGTCCTCTACTTTCTGTGCCCACGTGTAATATAAATTAAGCACCCCATGATGTCCTGAAAGTCCTCATCTTTCCCCAGATAAGTTTTTAGCTATTTCTAGAGTGAATTACCTTTTGTGAAGATAGTAGCAGCAGAAATTGATCTAGTCCTGATGCTCTTGCAGCACGTTTCTACTGCTGAATTTCTGCTAGTCTGGGGAAGAAAAATTTATCTTTTATATAGCAAATACTTCGTGAATTAATTTAAAATAATAAGGGAACTCAGAAGAGGAAGAGGGAGAATGTTTAGAATGTTGGGAAAATATCATCTTAATTTAGAGAGAGATTTAGAAGAAGAAAATTAGGACATGTTCTTGCTTGTAAATTAAGAACCCCTGAATGGAGGGCTCACTCAGGATTTTGTGAGCTGCAAAACACTTGGCTGGCAGGGAAAATCACTCAGTGACTTTTTCTTTTTATCTTGAGTGTCTAATTTTGCTTTAAAAATAAGCAGTGTAGGTTCTATACTGAATTCCAGTACTGAGTAACATAAACCCTGAGATTTTTTTGTATGTTCAAACAAAAAACATGCCATGAGGTGACAAAGAATCCACTATTCTGGGTCTGAGTTTTGCTTCATACATAGCCTGCGAACTCACAGTATTACTTATTACTGATATGCTGTCTGTGGTGCAAAATGGGGTTCTGTTGTCCTAAGATCTGAGAAGACAAATGCAGTGAGGGATGAGTGCTCATACTTGAATCATAAAAGAGGAAGAGCTTCTAATCCCTGTTTTACTAAAACCCAGAGCGAGTATGTTTGCTTTGTCAGAGATTGCTCAGAAAGTCTGTGGCAAAGCTGACCAGAGTCTGGCCTGGTAGTCTAATGCCTTGTTAGTCTGAGCCTCCTGTCACCAGCTGTATTATCTCAAAGACAAGACTCTCTTAAAGGAAATGGTGTGATTGTATATGATTTCTAGTTCCAGTGATTTTAGTGATACTTCATGTTGATGTTTTTAATTTTTTAGTATTTTTTTTGCCCTTTTCCCTTGATACTGATACTAAGGTGTGCTATATAGATTGCTAGAAATAATCAGGATATATCCTTAATAACAAGCAGTGTAGTGGAAGATGGAAATATACTTAGTTTGTGTACAGTTGTCCCAGTGCTTCACAAATAGCAATCTTTTAACCAGTTTCAAACTTTTTCACAGTATACAGACTCAGAATCAGAGGCACAAAACAGGACGTGACATGGCAAAGGCACCAACTGGGAATCAGTGACAAGCTCTGACTTAGAATGTTATATGAATTTTTATAAAATTTCTCTTTTAATTAAGAAAATGATGTAGTATTTTTAGAATCAAATCCATCCAAACAGTAATTCTTGAGAGCTTAAGGTCTTCACACTTTGAAAACCAGTTGTTAAACAAAATAAACTGCATGCAGGAAGGAGTGAAATTTAAAGTCATACAAAGTTCAAAAAGGATAAAAAGAAATACAAAGAGCTTATTCTCAACACCAAGGTCCTATACAAATACTGAGAAATAACTTACCCCAGATTGGAGGCAGAAGGATCCCATTGTTTCTGTTTTAAAATATATTTTTAATTAAAACAAAATATTCCTTACATAACATTTCAGACCAAGTTATCTTTTATTATTTGTATTTTTAACATACGGTGCAGGAGCATATAATCTTCCCTGTTTGCAGAGCACTCAACACCCAGAACTAGGTATTTTTCCTATATGTCCATCCTGAGGTTGTATTTTGCAGAACAGAGGAGGTCCTGCAGATACTCTGTTTAATTAGAAAAAGCAATGGTCAGGTCTACTTTGCAGAGAAGAGCCCCATATTAGCAATCCCAGTTTTATCTCCAAGGAAGCTGCTGATTCTACATTGGGCAGCATAATACCATGCAGAGATACCAAAGAGAGTTTGGTCCTGGCTGTGCTGTTAAGTATGAAATTAGTCTGTATACCTTTGTGCACTAATACAGCTAAACTTCTTTCAGTTCTGACAGTAACTTGTTTAACGCTTCCTTGGGGACTTTTACAGGGTACTTATTATATGATACATGCATGCCCAACGGATCTGCAAAGTGAACCTGGCAATAAGTGATGCTGTGTGAAGAGAAAAAATAAATAACAACAATACCAGTAAGCTTTACATGTATCATTGCCCTGAGAACAGGAAATGCATTTATACCCTGGAGCATTATAGAAACAGGCACCTATATCTTGCTTTATAGCAAAGTAGTTTGGAAGGTGCTCAGCGCAAACAAGAAGGGCTCGTGTGATGTGTATGATGTACTTTTCCAATTTGAGAATGAAAAGAATGAAATTAATGCTCTAATGCGTGAAACAATTTGGTTTTGTGCAAGAGTCCAGACGGTGGATTGCTTTCCTAGTACAAGTTAAAGTTTAGCTACTCAGCATGAACCCCAACTTCTGCCACTGGATTTGTTTCAGCAAACCGACAGATCTTAAAATACAACTTACTTATTATACACTCAAATTCAAATATATTATTAAAATGTTTAAAACTCACCCACTTTTTCTTAGTGTTTACTTGTCATCACTGTGCATGTTACATATCTGCTCAATGTTACCAGTTTTATTAATAAAAGCGGGAACAGATGAGTGAGCACTCAACAGATCTTGCCTTGAAACCCATTCAAGGCTGTCAGGGGCAATAGCAAAAACTAAAAGCTGCCTGTACAAAAGTTGAACTGCCTACTTGTCAGAGACCCAAAAACTGCCTCTGTTTTACACGGCTTAGACTTGTAGCAGTTGTCAGTTTTCAGCAAGGTGTTTAGGAGTAGCTGTTGGCATGCAGAACCTGGTTCAGTTGGTGATGAAATGAGTCAGAATGTGCAGCCTCACTCATCTCTATAGCCTGGATTAGTGAGTCCAGAATATCTAAATCTCATTAACTCTCAGCACTTGTGTTTTTGAAGCCTTTACTCTAGAGCTGCATTCTACAGAAGAAAAGCTGTGAGGAGCCTTCATCTTCATCAGGATTTGCATCTGATAAGCTGGTGTCAGAAGTAGAACATAAAGTCATGCAGCCTTTTTTGGAGATTATCATCCTTTCTCATCAACAGTTGAAGTGAAATTGTAATCAACAAAGTAAAACTTTTGCAAAAAGGCCCCTGGGGACTTCTGCCTCTGGTTAAGCTAACTGTTGGCTGCACTGGAGAAGCATACTGTTGATTCTTTGTGATGTGTCAAGTTCAGCCCTGAACTTTCAAGAGTCACTCTGGCAGAGGACTCTAGTAATAAAGCACAATTGTTTGCTAAGCTTGTTGTCCCTGTAGACAAATGATTGTTAAAATAGCTTCTAATGAAACTTGAGCTTCTGGCTGGCTCCTAGCCTGTTACCCAGCTGTAGTAGCTATGCCATTTGTGTGCCAGTTTTCAATTGTACTTGATCAACAATTCATGCAGACCATGGGATGGTTGAGATGGATGTTAAATACATTGACATGCAGAGGATTACCGCTTCAAACAGTTTTATTGTTGGCACCTGCAAGCTGCTGTTTCGCTAACTTGTTACAATGCTGGTGATTAGCTGAGAGAGGTATGACACTGGGTTCTAGACAGATTTCAAAACAGTGTGTTGCTCAGTAAAATTTATCTGGAAATTAGAAATACAGAATCCATTTTACTTTCAGAATGAAAAGGAGCTGTGAGTTCTAATGATCTGCAATGATCTTAATGCTTGCAACTGCCATCTGTATGCTGATATATGCATATTGTGATATATTGCATTGATTATTGCAGTACCTTTGCAATGAGTGTGCAGAGCCTATTCTATCTGTTATTACCCAGGGTCTGTGGTATGGCAATCCCATGGCAGTCTTCTATCCAACATTCTTGTGTAGCTTTCCCAAGCAAATGGAAAGCCATTCATTTTGGTGTCATGGTGTATGACATAATTTTAACTAACTCAAAGACTGTTTTTCTCTGAAGAAAAATAGTATTCTTCATGGAGTTTGACAACTTGTTATTTCAGATACTCTCTTTGCATCTGGTAATTTGGTTGTTACATTGGGACATAAAAGTATGTCTTCTGAGGTTTGGGGAAGTACATTCAAATCAGAATTAATTCTAGCAAAATGATCTGGGAATTTTCTGTTTCATTGGGGCAGGGAGGAGTATGTAAATGTATATTATACAGACCTATGAATTCTGTCCAAACAGCTTTCCATAGCAAAAATAGCACGAAGACTAATGGGAACATCAGGTAAGTTCTTTACTAGAAAACCATTAACTGGTAAGTAATTAGTGAAAGGTTTTAGAGTTACAGAGAAAAAACTTAAGGAACTAATCAGAGGACAGATTAATACGTATTTGTCATTCTAGTGGATTGGATTTATTATGTTTACTATTGTTGAATCTCATCTGTCATGTTAATAACATGTCAAGTTGCTAGCTCAAAGATCTCAGTGATAACAAAATGCATGTTTGCTATAAGGGAAGATAGGAAAGAATAAGCCAAGGATGTGGGATCCATGGAGATAGATTTCGGAAGGGTAGAGTTAGCACCTGGGTTACAGTCTTATTTCCTGAACTGAAACTAAACACTTTCACAGTTCTTTTGCTGTGGCAGCAAGTTTCAGACTGTACAAATATAAGGCTTGAATTGAAGGGGATCAAGTATTATTTATTCTGCCACATGATGAATGATTGTTTATAAAATAAGGCTGAATGCATCTTTCTTCCCTCTTTCTTCTCAGAAAAAAGACTCAGGACAGATCAGAGAAAAAAAAACTCCACTAGATTTCAGTAAAGAATTTTTCTTTTTTAATTTTTCTTTTGTTCTCCAGTGGGGGTAGTCTTGATGGCAATAAGAAAACCTTGGCCAGACCTGGTAAGGTTGACAAAAATTTACACTGTTTAAAGGCACAGTCAGTTAGGTTTTCAAGATCTTCCTACCAGAAAGGTGAATATTCAGATCAGGTAAGAAAGTTTACTATCTTCCAGAAGTAACCTCTTTACCTTGTAGGCTTATATAATGCATTTTGCCAATTTAATTACTTGCTTATTTCTTGAGCTACTCATACTGTTTAATTGAAATGGAATAATTACTGAAGATCAAGTGTAATGATAGCTCTGTTTGCTATCAGAAAACTTGCTTTTCCCAGAGCCAGATTCGCACACCAGAAATTTCCCATGCTGATATTTCTTCTTGGCTAGGAATCTCCGAAGACTTCTTATCTAGTTTCGTAGGACATCAGTCATAAGCAGGTGAGTTGAATTTAGGCTGCATGAATGTGGACATATATTTTCCTACATCTTGTCTAAATTCACACTGATGCCTTGTTGTGTGACAGCTGAAAACCTCCACAAAACCAAAACTAATTCCTAGCAGGAGAGGAGGACTCACATGTACATAGCCCATAAGCTTCTGCTGATCCACTTACTGGAGCAGCTTTTTCTTTTCTAGCCCTCTGTGCTGCAGGAGTTGCTACTGCTATACATTCCCTGCTATGAACTCTGCTATATGATTTCAGGACATTCCTAAAACACTTTCCATTTTCTCAGTTGCCGCCGAGAGAAGGGAAATAACTGTCTATCCAGATACACCTCTACAGCATCTCCCTCTGTTCTGTTAAGGGATGGACATCAGAAATATCATTAGCTTTCTCCTTTTTTCCATTCCTACTCTATTCCACTATTTACTGTCATTGTGTGTTGCTGTACCTAAGATCAGTATCATAAATTTGTTAAGGATATGTAATGGTAACTGTTCTTTGTTCTGCCAGGAAAAAAAAAAGAATTGCCAACAAAACTGCAAAGCTATACTGCAGTACAGCTTGTAATTGTGTAGATGTGGCAGTAGATGTTGCAACGACAGTGTATTTATCTATATATAGTTCAAGGCATTGACAAATGAATTGCTTAACAAGGATGGAACTATGTCTTTTGAAGGTATAGGCCTTCTTGTTGTCCAGGACAGTGGGTGTTTCTACAATGTGTTTCTACAATGTTTTTTTCACCTTGCATTCAGTAGAACTGGGTCTGATATCATTTGGCATAGAGTAAATGAGAGGAGATCCATGAAATTTAATGCAAGTTCTGCAGCAAGGTAAGGTTATGACTGGGCTCTTTTACCAGGAGAGAGTCACTTCCTTTTGGATTTATTGATTCACAGTTCTTTTCAGTTTGGTGTTGGGGTACACTTAATTTTAGTCTTTTTCCTTTTCCACACATTACATGTTACTTGCCCTATTCTGTTAAACGTCCTCTTCAGTGTTTTTCTTTTTCACAATTGCATGTTTTAACTCAAAGATGACTGGTGATTTTTTGCAAGACTTTTTTTTTAAACACCAGATTATTGTAGTCAAATTCAAGTAAGTGACTTCAATAGAGACTTCAGTGAGTGGAACATAAGTCCAGCAATGTATAAATACAAGCAAACAGTTTTAAATTTTCTATTTATCTTTTTTTGGCCTAAAACTCTCTGAAGCTATAAAAAGAATGATTTGGGAAAAATTCTTACCAAAAGTGATCTTTTTTTCTTTTTTGTCTTTTTATTACTTGGGTTTTTTTGTTTATTTTTTCAGATAATTACATTAGTAATTCATAACTACCAGGCAAAGCAGATATGATTTTAAAAGGAAACACAATACAAAACCTTTGGAGACATGTTTTCTCAGGTGAAAAGCAGTGAATAACAGTAATGTAATTAGGGTGAAAGGAGTCTTGAAAAAAAAAAGAGAAAAAAAAGCCTTCTCAGAGATATTTTAAGATCTTAGGTCATGAGTTAGGTCATGAGCTTCTTAGCATTTGGTGTGGTATCTGAGTAGACCCTTGGATTACAGATCAGGGCAGGTGCAGAAGACTGTACTATAAATACTTTTACCCTTAAGGAGTTCACAGATTTCTTGAATGACAAACAGGACAGAAACATATTTGTTCTGAAGAGGGAAATTATTAAAATAATTTTAGAAGAATTTAAAGCTTTATTTTCAGACAAGTCATCCCATAGTTCTTAATTATAAAAGCTAAAATGTTCTTCACTGTTACCTTAGAACTGTTACAGAAAACCTTTTGCAGAGTTACAGTATGTATTTATTAAGCACAACTGGCATATGTTCAGGGGTATTTCTGTACTCATTTGCTGCCTACTGAGCTGTGCAGAGAACTAACTGTCAGGATTCCTACCTTCTATTTTAGGGCCTTCTCTTGCCTTATGGCTGGAGCATATATGACCAGTTCCTTTGGGGTAAGTTTGGCCATTTATACTCTGAGAGAAATACCATCTCTGAGCTCCCTTAGTGCAAAGCTGTAAGAGCGCCTTACAGGTTGAAATACACTAACTGTAGTGGTAAAACCTGCCTAATTTCATCAGTATCTATTGTTTTAATTGTTTTCCAGGTGAATACAGTTGTTTTCAATTTCCTGGGTTTTTTGATGATATGCCACACTCATGTTGCTGCTCCCTTTGTCCAAAATCAGCCTTCCAGTGTTACAAGGACTGCAGAGCTCCCAGAGACCTTTGAGAAATTAGTTTGTATTTGCCTTCCTGTGAGGGAACACTCTACTTTTCAAATGACACATACAGGCCTACAAGTTCACTTTGACCTAATTTGAATCCTTAATCATCTTTTACGAGGCATGTTTTCACAGAACTGGCAGAACCAGTTGTAGTATAAAGTTAGGTGTCATTTCCTGCATATTCCTTTTCTTAAAAAAAAAAAAAAAAAAAAAGGAGGGAGGGAGAAGAAGAAGAAAAAGAAAAGGAAAAGCAACTCCAAGGGTATGTTTGAAGTTTTTCCAAATGAGTATATCTACCTACCCTTTTGTCTGTTACCAGAATCAACAGCGTGGACTTCCTCTGACCAGCCCGATCCATGCACAAAAAAGCAGGTCCTTCTCAAGGCAAATTTCTGCCTATATCAAGGGGCATATGACATGACAGCAACATTATGATATAAACAAGTTCCAGCCCTGCTCTGGGAAATGATATCAGATTGTCAGTAAGTACAACATTACCTACTCATAGGAGGAGTAATGAATTTCAAAAATGGTATATCCTTCTCTGGTTCTTTGTGTTGGCTGTCCTGATTTTCTAGAGAGCCTGATTAAATTAACATAATTAAAAATGAGTGCAGTAGGTACTCTCCAGAAGCAAGTAAAAATGCTGCTAGGGAGTTCCTGCACCATTTGTCAGTGAGAGAGATGAGATAGCCGCTGTGGTGAAAAACAAAATAGGTAACAAGTAAAATTACAGAATTGGTATTATGTCAGAAAAGCAAAGTTTGTGCTTCCTTATTTTTTTCTGTATGCAAAAATAATTTGTATATGGTCTTTCCTCACATATCAATTAAAGAGGGAGAGACTATACAAGCTATTTGATTTCCAAGCCTATCTTCTAAGCCAGCTGGAACAGAAATTTCCAAGCTATTGAGATTGTTAATGAAAGATATAGCAAGCATGTTTACACATGCCTGTGCTTTTTGTATTCTCTCTACAATGTAAAAAAATAAAATAAAATAAAATCACCATCAGCCAGTTCAGCCCCATGGATACAAGGTCATCGTGATATAAACAAAGCTCATTAATCGGACATTTTCATGTAAGTGGAACCTCAAGATTTTGTTTTTCTGTGGAGGTGACAGCACTGTCCAGTTATTTTTTAAAAACCTTGGAGTGCCTTTCCTTCTCCCCATATCTCAGACTTTCTCACGTATCCCGGAGGCTCCCATGTCATGGCTAACATTCTTTTAGAAAAATTGAGCTGCACAGGAATTCTTTAAGAGCCTATCAGCACCACTCCCAAATTAGCCAGACAGGATACTGTTTGTTTAATTTCGCAAGACATTTGCTTTCCCTGAAGCCAGAAGAGCTACCTTACTGAATTCCCAGCCTTGATACTCTACATTTTTAAGGATTTTTTTGTGGCAGAGAAGTTTTCCTAAACTAGGAACAAAATGTACTGATACATAATGCAGTCAGGTTGTTGAACAATATGTAACTGGGTGTCTTTTAAATATTCACTACACTTAACTCAGGCCTTAATCTGTTCTAATTGGCTACACTGTAAAAGCAGGGTAAGCGCAAAACTACACTTTATGAGGTGGCTGCAACTAAATCTGCAGACTTTTTCAATACTCTGTTGTCTGATGCTTTTAAACGTTCTGTGACAGTGTAATGCCATTTATATTTTGGTGGGCTTAAATAGTAATTTTTGGAACTGATAGAGATGAATGAACAATATTGTTCGTATGGAAAAGAAAGAATTTCACCCTCTAGAAACATATTTACTTCGTAATTTTTGCTGTTATTTTACTGTTGTTGTCATAGGAGTGTGGTTATTAAACCAATGCAATGAGAAGGGAATGCATTGAGAAATCATCTTTTCTTTAAGCAGGCATAAGGAAAGCTTCCACTTTGCCGGTGGTCTTCCGCACTCTCTCGTAGCAATGCGTGTTAAATCCCTGTGCCTAGCTGTGAGCCTCTCTGAACTTAGTATAGTTCATGGCTGAATTTGGAGTGTGGCCTTTCTTGGGAGTAGAGGAAGAGAACTGTTGGTCTGAACCTCAATCAGGGGTCTTTGCTATCTCATAGAGCTGAAGCTTCATGGTGTTTAAGCTCTCCAGGAGCTGGCCTCCAAGGCTTGCTTTGCAAAACCAGCCCTTATTGCCCTGGCAAGCGCAGCAGGCCGGAAGCCGTAGGACGGTCCCTCCTGCTGCAAAGTAACATCAGTTCAGCTGATCCAGTGACAGCACCAGGGAGGAATTTTCTGCTGCAAGTACGGAGTGCAGACAAAGGGACTGCCTAATTTTCTATTTGTGCAACCCAAATCCTGTGGGGCTTGGGCACATCTGTGTACTTTCTGCCCTGTACGAGGGAGCGTGCATCGTGGGGACAGAGCGTGTTGCGTCTTGCTCGCTGTGCTGATGAGACTGAGAAGACCCGCCAGAAGCGAAAATAGGTCTCCACTTAATTATACGTTATTTTGATAATTGTCTTTCTCTCTGCTGCCGGTTTCTCACTGGTATTGCAGGCGTAGTGTGCAAGCCACCTTTCCAGCCGGTTTC
>NW_010301188.1:0-325 GCF_000700745.2 Antrostomus carolinensis | reverse complement strand
CGGCCCCCCCCGGGGGGGCCAGCCCCCCTGCCACTGTCCCAGCCGAGGAGCGTTGTAACTCTCCTCTGCCTTTTCTTTCCAGCTCCATGTTTGTGCCCCTTGCGTGTGCAGCAGCAAGGCCGGTCTCCCGCAGAGCCAGAAATCCCAGCGAGGGACTTCTGCAGAGGAGGCCGGTGGATGTGGGAGGCGTTTGGCAGCAGCTGGCAGGCGGCTCTGCTCTGCCCCGGCACCGCCTGGGGAGGAGCGGAGAGCCCTTCTGTGCCCTGATGGTCACCTGCCCCGGGGCTCTGGGTCCCGTCGGAAGCTCTGCCCTGCCCGCAGCCCT
>NW_010301187.1:0-4069 GCF_000700745.2 Antrostomus carolinensis | reverse complement strand
TCATCCTGGTGGGTCCCTTCCAGCTCACCACGTTCTGTGATTTTGTGATTCTTACTTCCCTTCTCTCAGGAAGACTGTACTTTATCCAGCCTTGCAGCTGATAGAGATGTCCTGTACCAGTCCCTAATTACAGATATACTGCTTTCAAGCACTGCAGGAGATCTGATGCTAAATGAACGCTTCTAAAGCACCACTAATTCCAAGATAGGTTTCAAGAAGGAAGCAAAAAGAACTGTGATCACGATTTATCCTCACTTCCCACTTGAAACTCAAGCTACTATTATTAGATTCTCTATCTATGGGTGTCTTGTAGCACCCTGACATCCAGGTTAGGACAGGGAAGACACCATAACACTGTGGAGATATCACGGTGATCTGCAAGGCCCTCTAACATTAAGAATCCCTACCAATACCTGCAAGGCTCTGAAACCAAGATCCTGTTTGTCACAGTGGGCAGTGATGTTTCGCACTGCCAACAGCATGAACATTTCTAGATGGCAGCAGGAAGAAGCTGGTAAATGATCTGCTGCAGAGGAGTAACCCCATAAACCAAATCACAGCAATTACAACATGTGTATCCAGCTGGTGGAGCTCAATTTTCAAGCTGAACCAAGGAGAAAACTTCTCATTTTCCTCTAGAAACTTAGGAATTTCACTGCTCAGGTTGTGCTCAGTATTACAGCTCGCTGCCCATCTGCAAGCTACTTTGTTGTGCTTCTCCTCAGGTATCTGCAGGTCTAATGGCCTGACCTTCCCCTTTCTTCCTGGCTATGATCTCCTCCCAGTGCATCTCTTAGTAAGCAGTAGCTAGTTGCTTGGTTCTGGTATAGCCTGTAGGATGTGGCACTCCTATTACCAGTGCCAGCTCCCTGTGCCTGCTCAGTCCTGTGTTTAATTCATCACCAGCAGAAGAACATCAGCCATAAAAGATAACAGCCATGGTGGGTTCTGGAAACACTCAAAGGGTGTCATCGAGGGATGTGGTTTTCTCCTTTATCAATCAGAAGTGGGTGCATTACCGTTGTTTAGTTATGTAAAGTTCTTCAAGTAAACGTTGCTCCTCATAGCTCATCCAACGGTCTTCAAGCTCTTCCTCCTCCTTCTGCAGCAATTGTTCATAAAGGCTGACTGGGTTCCAGCCAATCATGATGTCGTAGGTGATGACGCAGCCCAGCGAGTGGGATACAATCGAGACTTTCCCTCCTTTCTCCTCAAACTCTGGATTCCGGGAGCAGAAGAGTGTATACAGCCGGTTCAGCTCCTGCTGCAGCCCTTTCACCAGCTGTTTCAAGAAGGTAAGGAAAGAAAGTTTAATATCAACATCTAATCACTCCTGATCATGTTCACAGATGTTCATGTACTACACTGACCAGCTTCTCAAGCACACATCTAGGATGAACATGATGATAGAATCAGAGAATGGTGGGGTTGGAAGGGACCTCAGGAGATCATCCAGTCCAACCCCCCTGCCAAAGCATGCTCCATATAGCAGTTTGCACAGGAAAGTGTCCAGTTTGGAACACCTCCAGAGAAGGAGATTCCACAACCTCTCTGGGCAGCCTGTCCCAGGGCTCCGGCACCCTCACAGGAAAGAAGGTTTTCCTCACTTCAGACGGAAATTCCTGTGTTCCAGTTTGTGCCTGTTGCCACTTATCCTGTCACGATGGTCTGTTCACTTAGGCTTGGAAGATGAGCAAAATCTTATGGTCAAAGCAACAGTTTGGTTGACTGTTAATGACTCCAGTGGTCCATCTCTCTCCTCCAGACACAACAGCAACTCCCACACAGGACATGTGGTGACTCTAGAACTGCTACACTCAACAGTCCAAGGTGTTAAATTGAAATAAACCCTTAAACAAATGACAGCTGTGCTTCAAGTACTTCACAGCATCCTGTTGTGGAGTCTCCATCTCTGGAGATGTTCAAACCCACCTGGACACTTTCCTGTGCAACCTGGGGTAGGGAACCTGCTTTGGCAGGGGGGTTGGTCTAGATGATCTCCTGAGGTCCCTTCCAACCTCCACCAGTCTGTGATTCTGTGATCCTATGAGGTGAGCAATAGCAAGGTGCTCTGTTTTCACTAGTGATCCATTAGCACAGCAGTGACTATTAACGTAGCTGTATTCCCCCTGTTGCTTGTTTCTCCCCCAGTTTCTCTACTTTTTCACAGCACTGAATGTTTCTCCTGTGTCAGAGGTTCAGCTCCTTCTTTAACCTAAGGAGGCTGGTAGGAGCTTGAGCCACACATGATCTAGAATCAACTCACATCTCTGCCACAAGCTTGGCACATAGCCCTAGACAAGTCATACTCTCTCCTCTTCATTTATCTAATTGAGGCAACAGCATCCCTACCTCATTGCAGGGAACTGGGCAGATAAATCCACTAAAAGGGATATGCTCAGATACTACAGTGACAGCCTCAATGGGGTCTGAGAAATATCCTCAAATTGCTTTTGGATCTTTGTAAAGCATACTTGAACTCATCAAGTCCTTCATTATTCTGCCCACTGCCTGGCTACAAGGAGATGCAGCTTTCTGTCCTTCCTCCCCCTCCTACTATCCTGCACCTATTGTAATTTCTTCCAAAGGAATCAGAATGAAATGATGCTGATAAAGAATAAGAAGCCTCAGCTCAGGCAAAAGGAAGATATGGGAGGAGAAAATACACAAATGAGATAGGCAGAGCCAGAATTTGAACATTTGACATCAACAATGCTAAGAAAAAAGGTTTTCTGGTTATGTTTCTAGGAGAGCTTTTGGGGGAAAAGCAGGAATACAACACAGTTCTCAGACATCACAGGCTAATCCAATAAATATATACTAGCCCTACGCTAATTGAGTCTCCAAGATGTTTATCTAATTCAAATCCTACACTAGGGTACATATGCATAAAAATGTGCAGATTCACAGGAAGTATTTTTTTAGAGAGAAACATTGAAAGCCATGAGATTTAGGAACTAGACAAGAAAGCAAAAAGGCAGCTTTGCTGGTGAAACTCAGCATGGTATCTGAGCAATGCTTCCAGGCTGTGGCAGAGAGGAGGACAAACAAGAAATTGCAAATCATTCCCTTGTTAGCAACAGGAAATTAAAGCTATAGAACATGTAATTTGAACATGATTTTTCAAGAGCCCGAATCATTACTGAATTTAAATATGAATGGCACTAGGACTGGCAGTGTTTGATACACATTTTACTAAGAGAGAAGCCACACAACAAACCCTGTGCCTAAAGCACTGAGAAATGATTCACAAAGCCTTGCAACAGCTCAGAGAAATAAGTATCACCATTCCCATTTTCAAGGGTTTTTGACTGTGACGCTGCCTATTCTTGCCTTTGGCTCTATACAGACTTTGGGCACTAACTTTCACACATGAACAAACAGGCAGAGGTTTTAGCAAGAGTTGGAGCTGAAAATAGAAAGCAGGACTAGCTTTGGCTGCCTGGCATTTTCTCCATTTAAAAAGGTTTTGATTGAAACCCAGAACAACATAGTAGCGATCTGTTGAAATCAAAGTGTTTTGGGATTCCTGCCAGGAGCTCAGGGAAATGAGGGAATGCTGATATCCAGGGGTTTGTGTAGCTGGCTGCTGTGGAACCCTCCAAGGGAGCCAACACACATCATCCCTGTGATGAGGGACCTCAGCAGGGAGCCCAGGACCCCTGGCCATACAGTAGACATGCTGGATGGAGTGCTGGCTCCAGGTTTCTGAGTTGGCAGTGTAATCAATGCCAAGCAAAGTAGTGCTGGACTCATCACAGAGTGGTGGGTTGACCCTGGCTGGATGCTGGGTGCCCACCAAAGCTGCTCTATCAATTCCCTCCTCAGCTGGGCAGGGGAGAGAAAATACAATGAAAGGCTCGTGGGTCGAGATAAGAGCAGGGAGAGATCATTCACCAATTACCATCATGGGCAAAACAGATTTGACTTGGGGAAATTTGTTTAACTTATTACAATCAAATTGGAGTAGGATAATAGGAAATAAAACCAAATCTTAAAACACCTTCCCCCCACCCCTCCCTTCCTTCCTGGGCTCAGTTTCACTCCTGATTTCTCTCCCTCCTCCCCT
>NW_010301186.1:8819-9611 GCF_000700745.2 Antrostomus carolinensis | reverse complement strand
TTCCTGATGAATGCACGGAGTGTAACGTACTGCGAACGCACACAACCCTACCCTACCCTTTCTGTATTGCAAATGAAGTTCTTCGTTAATTTTGTGTTACCAGTGACATTTTGGTATTTTTGTGTTACCTTTTTGGTCCTAGAACTATAGGAATCACATGCAAAGCAAATACAGAGAGATCTGAGTGTAATTTATCAACCGGGAGGGCAGGAGAAGAAGGTTGCCACAGGAGCCACTGCCAAAAGGAGAGTTAAAACATACCAGGAGAAGTCGTCTGCTTTGTCTTCGACTTTCTCAAACCCTTCTGTTGGTTGCTTTCTCATGCTGCAGTTTCTTCCATATGCTCCCTACACCCACTAACACACCCACCTACACACACTCACAATTTACCAACATACTTTATGTCTCTGCTGAATTAAAATCCACACCATCATTCAAATAAAATAAAATAAACAGCTGTTTTCTTTCCACAAAAAAAAACCCCTAACGTCTTCTGACTTGGCACTTGCGAAGCATTTGAAAGAAACAGGCTGCTGGAGATGCTTTTGTACTAGCACATTGTGACACTGCACAGAAGGCCCAGGGCTGGATTTAGACACATTCGGGTGCACTTAGGACCACCCCGCTTTGGAAGGGGACACTTCCCAGGAGGAAGGACTTTGACACTATGCAAACAACGGCAGATTGGCCTGGTGGTCACTGAGATTCCAGAATGGGCATCAGTTGACCCTCCAGGCCTGATAAATAGAGCCTGTAAGTCAGCACTGACAGGCAGAACACCGCAGAATCTCA
>NW_010301186.1:267-8793 GCF_000700745.2 Antrostomus carolinensis | reverse complement strand
CTGAAGTACAGCTCCAAGAAGTGCAGGCACTAGAGCCTGTGGTGAGCATTTACCCTACCTGTGCTATCTTCCGTGTCGGCTCCCAGATTCAGATTGAATTCCCAGCTGAAATTTCCCAGCACATAAGCAAGCAGTGGGAAAGCAGAGCTGGAAAGAGTCTGCAACAGATTATGTTACTGTGACTCCTGTGTTAGCATCCGTTCCTGCAGTTTATCAGCCGTGGGCCATTGCACCTCACTCTGAAGATCAAAAGGGTTGACAACAAGACAAGCACCTCAAGTTGCTACATCAGTACATGTTTTTGCTGTACCACTCCTTTCTGACTAAGCCTTACAACACAGCTGTCCTAACAGCTGTGGCAGGAACTGGTCTCTCAGATTGTGTTGGTCACAGCCAAGGGACCAGGGATGCTGCACTGTACAGGTAAAAAGCAGATAAAATAAACGGTAATTAACTCACAGGTGCTTTGTCATCTAGTAAAATCTAAAGACTTAGAGTACCCACCTGGTTTATTTATAAAACATATTGTGAGACATGGATCCCAATAATGCATTCCTTAAAATCAGCTGCATCGATTTCCCAGGTTACAGAGTAGGTACATACGAAGCCAGCTGGCAGGAAAACTGAAGGAAGGACTCAGATCCCTAGCTCTCAGCATAGTAGGTGCCATTCAGAAGCCATAGTCATGAATCCTGACCTTGGATCAAACACCTAAGCCAGGCTGGACCTTGCACAAAACCCAACCCAGAGGAAAGAGACAGTGTTCTTCTCTCTTGTTGGGCAATACAACTCACTGGGATATGGGACAACCATAATCATATGCATTTACTGCGAAATTTGGAGAAGGGTTTTGAATCAGTATTAGCTGTTGGAATACTGTAACTATGGATCACTGACCGATTGAGTTTCTGAATCTTGCTGTAAGCTTTAGTCAGTCCATCTAGTCTCGGATGCTTAGGTATGGGCTCAGTGTCACTGCTGTTAATGGGTACAAATTTCCATGCCCTGGGAGGTGGAGCAGCAGCCAGAGATACAGGATGGGGCACAAAAGAGAAGATGTTTCACCACCATCTCAGCACAGGTCAACTCAGAGCTGCACCTCTGATAAAAGCAGCTGAAGCACACCTTAGTGTAGCTATAAAAAGAGACCCTATGCTCTCCTTCCTCCAAATCACTCTCCTTTGTCTCTCTGCAGAGGTATTAAGGGTCGTTCATAAACCTGGTCTATGCCAAGGCTTAGGGAAAATCTCTGATGTTGTTCTATGGTCTGTAAGCTAAAATTTCCTAAAAGTGGCACATGTTGATGTCTCTCTTCTGGCTGTAAGTCAGACCACAAGTCAGTGAACCATGAAGACTAGAATCCAAAGAAATACCTAATTCTAGTGTCTACCTTAAACATCAAAAACTTGTACTGTCACTTTCAAGTTCAGGAGAGAAATTATGTGCCTCAGATGTGCTTGCCTAATTACTTTTTAAAGTTTATTTACAGAGCTGCCATCCTCATTCTCCATGTTGCTGATGTCAAGCAGCTCTCCCAGAAGCCTTCAAGAAGGACAACAGAAAACAACTTGGGGCAACTACACTAAGAACAAAGACTTATGCTCCAATACAGCTGTGAAATGAAGGAACTCAGGTGGGAAGAAGAGCATTCCAACAAAGCTTATCAATTGCTTTGATGAGTAAGAAAATGCAGATCATATTGGTAGGAGCTTATCATGTTGTTGATCAACAGTTGTCAAGGATTGCAGAGGACCAGAAAAGCTGTGTTCATAGAAAATCCCAAAAATTCAAACCATGTGTATAACTGAAAGACTATTTCCCTGAATTTTTTTGTTTGTTTGTTTTAGTTTTTTACATGCATTTGAACATTTGTATTCCCTTCCAGGAATGGACCAGTAACTAATTATACAAGATAAAAAGAAAACAAATTATTTCTCTCTCTGTGCTTGTTCTCTCAGTCTTTGCTATTTCAGGTACAGTTTCCTCAGTACAAAAAAACATTTGTTCACATTTCTGAGCTATTTTGTATCGGTGACTGATATTCCTATTTCCTTAAGAAATCCTCCTTTTCCTTGGAAGTTACTGCACTGACATTGGGCTCACCTGTTTTAATACTATTTTAACAGTAAGAATGTATTCCCTGAAGTACATTAAAACTGCTCATCAAAACCTAAATTCAGCAAGACAGTTAACATAGGTTTTCCTGCTATTAGTGAGATGTTTAGATGTGTGCTTATACACTTTGACAAACTGGGGCCAAAGTGAATGCCAGTAAGCAGCATGGTTTGCATCAGCACAGAAAATGACGGGTCCAAGACATCAGTAATATTTTCTAAGAGGCTACACCTTGAATTGCTTTTAGGATACTGGAAAGTATTTCATGATACCGGTTTTAAGATACTTAAAGCTTCTATTTCTGGGGCTAGGAGCTGAGCAGATGGTTTTAGAGAAATCCTGGCCATCCAAAGCAATGGAGCGTTCAGCCTCTGCACGTGACATGGACAGAGGGGAATGCACTGGCTCCAAAGCTGGAGGAGAGCAGTGGTGAAACCTACTGCTTTACTGGATCTGGAGAACATGAAATGGTGTGGTTTGCCCACAAGTCAGTGGGCAAATACAGTCACATAAGAGCTCTAAAATGAGACAGGGCAGGAGGTGGAGAAAAGAGGAAGAGTGGGAAAGAAAAGTAAAGGAACAGAATGAATAAGAATGAAGAATGAGCAGAAAAAAAAGGAATGTACCAGGGAGAAATAGAAAAATGAGCTGTAGGAAAAAGAAGAGAAGCAGCTATGGTAAATACATTAAAAGGGAGCAACAAAAGAAATAAGGAAAATGCATAAAACTAGTTTTTTACCTTTGTCACAGCCACTGCTCTTCCTCACCTTATACATAGAGTGCAGGCAATGAGAGTTATACATCAGAGAATGCATGACACTGTGAAATGAAAATAGCCACATTTTAAAATCAGTAGTTTCACTCTTCATTTTGTTCTGTTTTCCAGTTATTTTTCAGAATTCATAAGCAAATACTTTCCAGTTATATTCAGAATTTATAAGCAAATAGGTCTACCATAGCAACTGTACTGGGTCTGGCTGGGATCAACTGGGAGTTGGCTTTCTTTATAGCAGTCCATATGGTGCTGCTTTTTTGGATTTGTGGCTAAAACACTGTTGATAACACACAAATGTTTTGGCTACTGCTGAACAGTGCTTGCATAGTGTCAAGGCTTTCTCTTTTTCCCACTCTGCCCCCAGAGAGTAGGCTGGGAGTAGGCTAGAAGCTGGGAGGGGACACAGCCAGGACAGCTGACCTGAAGTGGCCAAAGGGATGGTCCATACCATATGGCGTTGTGCTTAGCAATAAAAACGGAGGTAGAAGACAAGGAAGGGGATGTTGTCTTCCAAGGTGGCTATTGCTTGGAGATTGGCTGGGCGTCGGTCTGCTTGTGGGAGGTGGTGAGTGATTGCCTCTGTGTCACTTGGTATCACATCTCTTTTCTTCACCTGTTAAACTGTTCGTATCTCGACCCACGAGTTTTCTCACTTTTGTTCTTTCTATTCTCTCCTCCATCCCACTGGGGAGAAGGTATGAGTGAGGGAGCAGCTGTGTGGGTGCTTGGCTGCTGGCCAAGGTCAACCCACCTTAGCAACATCTAACAGAATTTCATAAAGTCAGTCAAAATGTCTTGAAATTACTCAAATTGCTACTTTAGGCAGTGTACTCTGGCATCCAGAAAATTAAACAAGCTACAATAAGTTCAGATCCTTCAGTTATCTTCTCAGTTTTGGTCCTACTATTCCTCTTACATAAATCAAGCTGCCATGGAAGGCAGGGGAACCTTTGCATTGCTTTGCCTACATGAGGACTGAGGAAAAGAAACCTGTTACAACAGGTCAGTCCTCCGGGATGGACATTCATCTGTATTATTTGCTGAAGAGGCCTTGGAACATGGTGCCCCAGGCCTCTTTACTTGAGACAGAGGAAAAGCATCTAGTGAAAGCTAACGGTAGGAATTATCAGGACTAGTGATAATAAGGGGTAAAAGAGAAAAGAAAAAGGTTAAAAACTCTCTTTCCCTGGGTATTGGGAAGCTGAGTTTGGCAGGTCTGCAGGCTCAGAGCTCTGCTAAGATTTCTTCTCTCATAATATTTTAAGGAGCTGAGCAATTGACAGTCCCAGATGAGTACTCTTGCTGTTGCTACGCAAAACAGTGGTAAAAAAAAAAGCTCCTTTTTAATCTTCTAAATCACAAATACAACCAAACCATTTGTTTAATATGTGCAGAAACTCATTCTACCTCCATGCCAGCTCAACTCACATACCTCAGTTTGCTCTCTCATGGTTTTCATATATACATGTTCAGTCCCCCAGCATATCCCAGGCACATCCAGATTTGATTGTCCTGCACATCCTCTATACCCTTCAGAACACACAGAGTTCATTCAGCTTATCCTCTTCATTTGGACTCCAGCACAACTCATGGTGATACAGACTGACCCAGGTTCTCCGTTCTTCTTTATATTGGCTGAATATCTTGCCTTGCCAGCTCATACACTTTTAGATTTCAGCAATGACTTTAGACGTAAGAGATACTGGGAGATTTTCGCATTCTTTCTCCTTCTCCAATTTCCTACAAAACCTTCCTGTTTTCCTTTCTTCCCTTCTCTTTGTTATATATTTCTCAAATAAGTTTTTGTATTTCTAATTTTCCCTTTTCTTTTCCCTTCTCTCTTATGTTTTCTTTAGCCATTTGTCTACATTTTCCTTAGCCATTCAAGTTTTCATTCATGGATAGTTAAAAGAAGGTCTAGTCCCATGTACATTTTGATAAGGTCTGATATCGTCCTTCCAACCCTGTTCTGCATTGGTTTGTCTGCTCAGAACCTGCTGTGTGACAGAAAAAATGTTTTGTCTAATGTGATGTTAAACAATTTTGTCTGTGACCTGAGTAAGGAAATTCCCACTTTAAATGTTAGTGAATCGTAACTACTTGCAGGATCCCTCTTTGCATATTCCAAATATATTCCTGCTTCCGGTTCCTCTCTTCAATCTTCTCATTATATGTTTTTGTTTACTGAAAGCTACACTTAGAAGCTATTGGTAGGAAGTTCCCTCTGCATCAAGAATGAAACTACCCCTTCCTGACCAGTGATGGTCTCTGGTCCTGAACCCTGACCTGTAAGGCACAGTAAGCAAGCAGTCTGGGGGCTACAGATAGCATAGTTCCAGTTTGAACAGAGAGACAGAGTAAAATAAGTAAGATGCTATTAGTCTCCCACAGGCCATTGCTAATAGGGCAGCAAGAGGGGAAATCTCTGTTCCTTGATGAAATGGTGTCTGACATAAGTGCTTTTATGGCAGACAAAGAAAAGAAGCTGAAGGAAGAACAGTAAGTAGGAGAAAATATTTTCAGTCATACTGAGTGTTTAGCTTTGGTGGATCTTCCTTTAACTATGAAGCTCAACATTACAATGGTGCTGCTCCCAGGTTTTTAATATACTGAGGTTACTATAAAAACACCACCAACAAAACAAAAACCCCTTAACAGCATAATTTTTCATATCCCTGTAGAACAGTACTTCCTGTTCCAGCACAGGAGAGCTTTGAGCACTCATGAGCTCATCAATGAGCATTTTGAAGACAGCCTACTGAACCTCAACAATGTTTTGTACATTCACCACAGTTATCTTTTTGTCTGTCTGCTGGGCACAGATCTTGAGCAAGCTACAATGCTCTACTTCATTTTCTTCAGCGTTTTTCTCTCATCTCTGCATTCCACACCTTTCACGTGGAGTTTACTGATTACACAGGGAAAAGGAATTTAATAAATCACATAGGCACACTGTAAAGGATTTTCAACCGTTCCTTTTCTATGTAAATCGTCTGTAACTTTTTCATGAATCAGGCCCATAGACTCTTTATTTCACACTTCCATCTTCCTTTTCCTGTAGAATTGCAATTTAAATGATCCTGGAACATCTGAAGACAGTAAAAGGTTAGCTTTGCATATCAGTGACCTACCAGTGATTCCCTGTAAAGCTCTGATGCATGTAGTTTTTGATCTACAGCTGCCTGATTTCAGGAAGGTAGAAGTCTTTCCATACTGCTCTGAACTCTAGGTAGGGTTGGAAAATAGGCTCAGAAAACACCGCAAAATAGCTACTACTTCCTTAGAGCTTCACACAGTTCTAGCACACCATTGTGGACTGTGAAGACTTTTCACTTCCTTCTAGTTTTGAGCAACAGATAAATCATTAAGAGGGTTTGGACTGCCTTGCTAGCAAGATTTAAAGGAGGTTCAAGAAATACTTTTGGTTGGTTACGTAGTGTTTTTTCTTATATCAAGCCTTAACAGTATTTTTGTAGAAATTGTATAGCCTTTATTCCCAGAGCCAGAAACGGAGACTTATAACTGTGGTTGTCTTACGAAAAGCAAAGTTATGTTGGGAGAGGGATTTAAATCAGTGTACCACACTGTGCAAAAAAACCTCAACCCAAAACTTGTGATTTCTGTATTGCAGCAGTCCCACCAGGCCTGATCTGCACGGGTTCTTAGAGGAAATGAAGGCTGCCTGACAGCTTGGAGTGACCATGTGTGACTTGATCAAAGGTGGAGTAAGAGGTACCAAGAAGTAGGGACTTCTGCAGGGACTGGAACAGCACATGTTTTGAAACAAGAGTTGAAATATAATCACAAAAGCTGACAGGGACTCAGCATTTAACTAGATTTTGAGCGAATTGTGAAATATTTGGACAAGATTCTTTTCCTTCCCCTCCAGCCCTTTCCAACTTCCTCCCTCTGGAAAAGCACTTTAATATGTAGAATATAAATTAACAGGTCTCCAAAAGAGTTGATACACATTTGAGAAAATATTGTTGCACAGCATGACTGGACAGTTTTATTCCATTTGAGACAGATTCAAAAGATGGAAATTACTATAATATTGGTTGATGGAATAGCTCCAAACTCTTTCAGCTTTGTCTGGAACAGGCACAGCTTAGCTACTATTGTCTTACATAGTGACGAAATATAAATATTTATATTTATAAAATATTTATAGATAATGAGTGCCAAATTGATCACATTGTAGAGTTTTACTGGAACACGTTACTCCTGTTATTAACCTGACATTTATAAAATTTTATAAAATTTTTACCACCGATCACTTAAGACTGTAATCTGAACGTACTTGTTGTCTTCTGAAAAAAAAAATAATAAAAAATGAGGAGATGGAAACAGCTTTGTGATTTATTCAAAATCTCTGAGACTGAGTTTCTGCCAGTGTGTGTGCTGATAAATGTTATGTTAACAGGTTCTCTGTTTGGTTAGCATTCCCCTGAGGAGGGCTCAATGTGATTTAAGCAGTCTCATATATTTAAAGTTCAGCATTAATATCTAGTCTGCAATGAGAAAGACAGGAAGGGTCACAGGTGGCACAGGCACTAGTCTCACAGTTCATAGCCTTTGTCTTCCTTGGTGAAAGTTTATTCCCATCACAAAATACTACTGATCTTGAAAATCTTGATTTAGGAAAACATAGTGTGGAAATTACATCCTGCATTGCAAGACTAACAACATTACAGGAATTTGTCCAATAATATTGTAATGTCTTATTTCCACTTTTTTGCCTAGGTTTGCGTGTAGTTTGCTATACATTAGTTTTTCCTTAAAGGAATCAGAAAGCTTTTTACAACAAATTAATACTTCCACATCCTCAACACACACACACAGAGGTACATATTCACACTCATATTCTTGGAAGTTATTTTCTTGAACATTTTTTCTGTCAGTAATACAGATGTGATGAATCAGGCCTCAGTTGTGATTCCAGTTACATTCCTGTTTTCCAGAAAGCATTTGGAATTGCTAAAATAATTCAAAGTCTTAGATTATTGCCTTTTTGTCATGAATATTTATTATGCCTTTCCTGCATTTGATGGGCATCTGATTAGAATGGAAAAATCTGAATCCATATGACACAGGTGCTCATTTTTATCACTGTAAACACTGAAAGTAAAAACCACTACTATTGAGAGCCCACTCAATCAAGTAATCCCAATAAGGTTCTGCAAAGGTGCCATTTTAAAAAAATCAAACATTATAGAAGAAATGTTATAACTGAGCATCAGCCATGGGAAACCCTGGCTGTTAGAACTTCATTAAATACTCAGTGAGAGGAGCCTAATGGAGACTGCTACGTGTCCAAATTCTGATTCACCTGCAGCTGCCAAAACCCACACATCAGGCTCCATGGGGAGAGGGCTCTCTAAAGGAGGACTTAGAGAGTAGATTATTTAGAAGCTGTCAGCTTTCCTTTGGGTGAAATGATAAAGTTGACAACCAGATTAATTTTAATTTTGGATGAGCTGCCTCTAGGGTTGCAGAAGTTACAGAAACTGAGGTTGCTGTAGCCCCTCTAACATTTTCCCTTCTGAATTACCTTTCATATAATGTTGTGCATGGTATTTATGAATCACAGAACCATAGAATGGTTTGGGTTGGAAAGGACCTTAAAGATCATCTAG
>NW_010301186.1:0-226 GCF_000700745.2 Antrostomus carolinensis | reverse complement strand
TTCCTCAAAGCCTAACCCAGCCTGGCCCTGAACACTTCCAGGGACGGGGCATCCACAGCTTCTCTGGGCAACCTGTGCCAGCGTCTGACCACCCTCACAGTGAAGAATTTCTTCTTAATATCCAATCTAAACCTACCCTCTTCCAGTTTAAAGCCATTTCCCCTTGTTCTGTCACTACCTGCCCTGATAAAAAGGCCTTCCCCAGCTTTCTTGTAGGTTCCCTTCA
>NW_010301185.1:577-1618 GCF_000700745.2 Antrostomus carolinensis | reverse complement strand
CCCTTGATCCAACCTTCATCCCTTCCTCCAAACCCCCCCTTGGCCATCCCTTGGCCATTCCCAGCCCAACCCTTGGCCCATCCTTCAACTTCTCCTGCTCTTCCCACCCTCCAGTTGACCTGGATCCCCTCCCAGCTCCATCCCTCAACTCACCATGACCTTCGTGGAGCTTCTGACCCACCTGGGTGGGATGGGCCGTTTCCAGATGACCTACGTGGCCGCCTTGGCCATTCCTCTACTCATGTTGGCCAGTCACAACCTTCTGCAGAACTTCACCGCCGGCGTCCCCGAGCATCACTGCCGACCTCGGCCCATGGCCAACACCAGCGCCGGGGAGGAGGTCCCACTCCTCATCTCCATCCCCTCTGATGGCCACCACCGTCCCCAACGTTGCCGTCGTTACGTAGAACTTCAGTGGCACCTCTTGAAGGTCAACGGGACGGTCAACGAGACGGTCAACGGAGCGGCCACCGAACCTTGTCATGATGGTTGGACCTACCAAGATGGTGTCTTCACTCAAACCATCGTTACCGAGGTGACGGGGGGTGTCACGTGGGGTGGGGGTGGGACCAGAGATGGTCCTTGGTGTTGACCACCCCGTGTTCTTCTCCTGGTGGCAGTGGGACCTGGTGTGTGAGTCCAAGAGGTTGAGGCAGGTGGCCCAATCCATCTACATGGGCGGGATCCTCCTGGGTTCTGGGCTCTTCGGGATCCTCTCTGATAAGTGCGCGATCACCCCTGTACTGGGATGAACTGGGATGAACTGGGAAGGAGGAAAAGGGAGGAGTATGGACAGGAATGTCCTCACCTTTCTCTGGTCACTGGTGTCCCAGTGTCCCCAGGGTGGGTCTGTCCCAGTATGGCTTGTCCCACTGTCCCCAAGTCATTCATCCCAGTATTCCCAGTATTCACCATCCCAGTGTCCCCAGTGCCCCATGTCCCCCATCCCAGTGTCCCCAGTGCCCTATGTCCTCCATCCCAGTGCTCCCAGTAACCTATATCCCCCATCCCAGTACCCCATGTCCACCATCCCAGTGCTCC
>NW_010301185.1:0-357 GCF_000700745.2 Antrostomus carolinensis | reverse complement strand
TCCCCGGGTCCCCCATCCCAGTGTCCCCAGTGCCCCATGTCCCCCATCCCAGTGTCCCCAGTGCCCCATGTCCCCCATCCCAGTGCTCCCAGTGCCCCCAGTACCATGTCCCAGCAGGTTCGGGCGCCGGGCGCTGCTGAGCTGGTGTTACCTGCAGTTGGGGGTGACGGGGGCCGGCACCGCGGCCGCCCCCACCTTCGTCATCTACTGTCTCTGCCGGTTCCTGACGGGCCTGGCCATGGCCGGGGTGTCCCTCAACTCCGCGTCCCTCTGTGAGTGGGGGACCCCAGGGCTTGGGATGGTCCCACCACCCCCACCCCATGGGAGGGACCCACCATTGGCCCCTGGGAGGGACCC
>NW_010301184.1:1313-1853 GCF_000700745.2 Antrostomus carolinensis | reverse complement strand
CAGGGGTCACCCCCACCCCTGGAGACCCCCCAGAATACCCAACAGTGTGCTGGAAAGTCCCCAAATCCCAACACAACACCCAACTTCCCCTTCTCCAACGAAGGGAGGGGGACACATGGGGACAAGGACACTTTGGGTCCTTCCCACCCTCTGACGTTGTTCTTCCTCTTCCTCCCAGGTTGCCACCGCCGCCCACCTGCTGCTGAGTGCCGGTAAGTCCCCAAGGCCTGAGGCCACCATGAGGGGCACCCAAGAAGGTGACCTGGTGGTGGGGTGGGTGGGGCTGGTGGTGAGACCTTCCTGAGGTGGGTCACCCAGTCATCTCGAAAGCGTCTAGTGGGTTCCTCCTTCCGCCTTCAGAGAGGAAACATCATCCTGAGTTTGGAACATCCGGGGGTGTCACAGAGCGACCGCGATGGCCAGGGTGTCACGGAGTGTCCCCAGGATGTCACGGAGCATCCTCCATCCCTGTGGTCCCCAGGGCATCATGGAGTGTCCCCAGGGTGTCACGGAGCATCTTCTGGTCCCTCAGGGTGTCAT
>NW_010301184.1:0-1293 GCF_000700745.2 Antrostomus carolinensis | reverse complement strand
GGAGTGCCCTCCGTCCCTGTGGTCACCAGGGCATCATGGAGTGTCCCCAGGATGTCACGGAGCATCCTCCATCCCTGTGGTCCCCAGGGCATCATGGAGTGTCCCCAGGATGTCACGGAGCATCTTCTGGTACCTCAGGGTGTCATGGAGTGCCCTCCATCCCTGTGGTCACCAGGGCATCATGGAGTGTCCCCAGGATGTCACGGAGCATCTTCTGGTCCCTCAGGGTGTCATGGAGTGCCCTCCATCCCTGTGGTCCCCAGGGCATCACAGAGTGTCCCCAGGGTCCCACAGAGTGTCCCTAGGATGTCACAGAGCATCCTCCAAGGCCACCTCATCTCCCATCAGGTCACCCCATCTTCCACCAAGGACCTCCATCACCCATTGGGACTTCCATCTCCCAACAGGAGCACCTATCACCGACCAGGAGCACCCACCACCTGCCTCCTCTCTTCTCCCCCCAGGGTCGTTGGCGGTGCCATCAGGACCCGGTTGGCGCTACGAGGAAGGCATCAACGGCGTCTTCCTCAGCAGTGACGTGCAGGTGACAGCCGGGGAGCTGCGGGTGACAGCGGGTGGCCTCTACCTTCTCTACGGCCAGTTTGCCCTCAGCTGCACAGCAGAGACCTGTCCCTCTGGCAACGTCACCCTCTCGCTCCGACGCGCCGGTTCCTCGCGCCCGTTGCTCACCGTGCCGTTGGCGCTGCCCGATGGTGCAGGGTCTGACCGGGCACGTTCTGGTTTGACCCAAGCCGTTGGACAACTCCAACCTGGAGATGTCCTCAGCCTGGCACTGGCTGGGGACTTGGATGGGGATAGGTGGCAGATGGCACAGGACGAACGGGAGGGTAATTTTGTGGGGTTGCTGCGTATCGCCGGGGGGTGATGCATGGGGTGGCAAAGGGGGTGACCAGTGGTGTTTGGGGCTGGTCACCTTCCTGGTTGGACATTGGGGACTTCAAAGGACATTGCTGACCTCCATGCCTGAAGATTTGGGGACATCAAGGGACCTTGTGACCTCCATGCCTGGAGATTTGTGTCCCAAGATCCCCATGCCCAGAGATTTGAGGACATCAAGGGACATCAAAGAACACTGCTGACCTCCATGCCCAGAGATTTGGGGACATCAAGGGACACTGAAGACCTGGAGATGTGGGGACACCAAGGGACCTTGAAGATCTCCATGCCTGGACATTGGGGACATCAAGGGACCTTGGACACCCCATGTTGGACACTTGGGGACACCAAGTGACCTCACAGACCCCCCCCACCGTGGGGACATTGGGGTCCCCA
>NW_010301183.1:0-8810 GCF_000700745.2 Antrostomus carolinensis | reverse complement strand
AGTGTTGCCAGCAGGTAGAGAGAGGTGATCCTCCCGCTCTACTCAGCCCTAGTGAGGCCCTACCTGGAGTACTGTGTCCAGTTCTGGGCTCCTCAGTACAGGAAGGATGTGGAACTCCTGGAGCATGTCCAGCAAAGGGTGACTAAGATGAGTAAAGGACTGGAGCATCTTTCATATGAGGAAAGGCTGAGGGAGCTGGGCCTGTTCAGCCTGGAGAAAAGATGACTCAGGGGATCTGATGAATGTTCATAAATATCTAAAGGGAGAGTGTCTAGAGGATGGGGACAGACTCTTCTCATTGGCACCCAACAATGGGACGAGAGGCAATGGGCATAAACTGCAGCCTAGGAAGTTCCACCTGAACATAAGGAAGAACTTCTTCACTGTGAGGGTGACAGAGCACTGGAACAGGCTGCCCAGAGAGGTTGTGGAATCTCCTTCCCTGGAGATATTAAAAAACGGTCTGGACAAAATCCTGGTTCATGTGCTCTAGGAGTCCCTGCTTGAGCAGGGTGGTTGGACTAGATGACCTTCAGAGGTTCCTTCCAACCTCAACCATTCTGTGATTCTGTGACTTCCCCTTCATTAATCCATGCTGACTATTCCCAGTCACCTTTTTGATCTTAATATGTTTGGAAATTATTTCTGAGTTTGTTTGCTCTGTCACCTTTCCAGCAGCAAAGGTGAGCCTGACCAGCCTATAGTTCCCTAGGTGGTCCTTCTTGTTCTTCTTGAAGATAGGATTCTTCAAGGACCTCACCCAATCACCATGTACTTTCAAAGATTTTTGAGGGGCCTCACATATTGGCTGGCTCCCTCAGCACTTGTGGATGCATCCCATCAGGTCTCATGGACCTGGATATATCTATTTTCTTTAAAGGTTCCCTAACCTGCTTATCCTCTGCTGATGAAAAGTGTTGCTTGCTCCAGGCTTTCCCACTGGCTTCAAAGGCTAGGGAATGATGAAAACAAATCTTACAGGTAAAGTCTGAGGTGAAGATGGCATTGAGTACCTTGGTCTTTTTTATGCCATTTGTCATCAAGTCTCCTGTCTCTTTCAGTACTATACCCACATTTTCCCTGGTCTTGATATTGTTGTTGATATGCCTGAAGAAGTCTTTCTTGTTGCACTTCACAGCCCCCACCAGATTTAACTCCAGGTGGGCTTTAGCTTTCCTAAGTCCATTCCTGCATATTCAGACAATTTATCTGTATTCCTCTTAGGTTACTTGTCCCTGCTTCCACTTCTTCTGTGCTTCCTTTTTAGGTTTCAGCTTTGTCAGGAGCTCCTTGTTCATCAATGCAGGCCTCCTGCCACCTTTGCTTGCTTTCCTACACATGGGAGAGGACTGTTCTTGAGCTTGGAGGAAGTAATCTTTGAAAATCAACAAGCTCTCCTGGGCCCCTCTTCTCTCCCATGGTCTTCTTCCAAGCATAGGTCCCTGAGAAGGACAAAGTCTGCTCTCCTGAGGACCAGGGTTGCGATCCTTCTGTTTGCCTTGCTGAACTATGTCTTCATAATGGCTCTTTTACAGGTAGTCATTGTGACCTCAGGCAAGTTACTTGATTACTCAATACCTCAGATTCCTCCTTTACAAAAAAAATGAGGACAATAGCCATTCCCTACCTCAAGGCTGTGTCATGATGATAAAATATGGTGGTCATAAAGCAGTAATAGAAGCCCTAGATATATCTGACAGAGATAAGTTAGAAAAAAATAACTTAATCACATCTCAAAAACACTCAAAACTCCCGGTGTCTCAGTTTCTATATTCACAAGTGTACCCTCTGTTTGTGACACCTTTGCCTGGGGTAAGGCTAACCAGTACCTCCTCACAGATGATTCATGCATCCTCTAATGCTGGGCAGATATCTAAACTCATAACCTCCATCATCTTTCTCTTCCTCTTGCCTTGGTTGGACCCATCTCCCAGCATGAGACAACACTGAAGAGCAAACACTGATAAGCTGCATCAGGCGCCAGCTGTCTCTGTGCAGAGATAATGGCACGTATCAGGCACAACAAACACCTAGCACCACTCCCCACTCACCTCTGGGAGCCTGCACAATGGAAGCACACCCTGTCACCTAATGAAGGGGCTCCTCTTGGCCTAGCCAGGAATTCTACTTGAGACTGTCACTCCCGGGGAGCCCTCTAGCAAGACAGGGAGCAGAAACCTCGTCTTCCCACTGAGCCCTGAATGCCAGCAAAAACATCCTCTGCACTGTTTTGCTGGCAGAAGAAGAAAGAATCCACACATCATGGTTTATCTATATGGAGAAGTGGACTGGAATTAATGATTGTAGAACAACTTCCTCAGTGGACACTTCTTCAGAGCCCACCAGTTAAAAGGCGACTATTCCTCCTCAATGGAGAAACCACTTGTGGAGCTGTTGCAGCATAATTACTTTGTCACAGAGTAAAGCCTAAGGGAAGCACGTCCCTTCCAACAGCTTCATCTGCCATCTATCAAAAGGAACTGATGAAAGCTTGGGATGATGATGAGGAGAAACTAGGACAAAATAAGAGAAAAGAAAGGGGCTCTGACATGCATTTCTGGCAGAGGTGCGAGGAACAGCTCATGGCAAGACAGAATATGTAAACAGAGGAAAACAAACACAAACATAACACAAGATTAACACAGAATGATTCTCTCCCTGTGAGTGATGGTCGTGTGCTGAGCTATAAGAGAGAGTTATGCCACTCAGCTTTCAACTCAGGCACAAAAAAAATCCACTTTTGTACCTCATGGCCCAAAATTCAGTCCTAAACACATTAGGTTTTACATCTGATGCAAGACGAAAATGAGGAAGACATGCCAACAGATAGGTGAGCAGGTGGAAACTGATTTCTTTAAAGTAGCTGTATTCTTCAGACTACAAGTACAGCCCCACCAGAAATGTACGGAGTGAGGAATGACCTCCTCTCCCTGCAACTACACCACACACTTTCAGTGCATCCATCTTCGGAGGACACTGGTGGGCTCGCTCTCATCCAAGCCTGTGGCCACAAACCCTTTGCATTAGCGCTATGGCACTGCTACAAGCACTCCATATTAAAGAGCAGCTGCAGAACAACATGATTGTAGGGCACAGAGGGACTCTCCAGATAAACTTTTAGTGGTGTAAACTCAGAGCAAAATTTGTTCGTCATGGAGGTAAGAAGGATCACAGAGAATAGCTTTAATCACCCTCTGTCAGAATGTGCTCCAAAACTCACTTTTTTCAAGCCTCTGTGACAAACTTTATTCTTAAAGACATAATCAAAACATACAGAGTACTCTCAAATCTCAGTTTACAAAATCTTCTGCTCCAAATGAGATGGACTAGACTCAAGAATTCAGGAGCCCAAAACTCATGGAAACTTGTTAGAAATTATTTTGCCCATAAACAAGACAGCTCTTCTTCAAAAGCCTTAGGAACTCTAGGATTTTATTTTAAGGCCACATTTGAAGTGTACTTCAAAGCGCACATTCCACATGGCTTTTAAGCTTGAATGTGTCTCCTATTAATAATTTGGGATCCTCAGCAGCTTTGGAGAGTTTTCTGTTTTATTTAAAGAAACCTTTGCTGTTCACCTTTAAACACAGTTCATGTGCCCGCATCAACATGCAAGAAGATACCTCAACATTTTTGATTTATGTTTCGTCAATACATCAGCAAAGATTAAAGTGTGGCTAAGCCTCCCTTTTTATCTTGGCATTATTCATTTCTACACCATATCAACCTTCTCCAGGGCTGGATATTTACATATTAATAATGAAGCCTGCTTTTTAATTCCTCATCCCATTCCTTTAGCTTTGTATATTAAAAAGTGACGATAGATAAGACTTGGCTCTCCAATTAGTGGTGGTAGCAAAGCAGAGTTCAAATTATTCAATTAACACACAGAGACAGCTATGTTTACTGTCCTCCTACATTTAGCTTAAGCTGGGATTCCACTCACAGAGCAACTGCCCTGCTCTGATTCTGATGGAGGAGGAGTAGTTTGATCATTTCCCTGAACTGGCTAAAACCATTTGGAAACAACAGTTTGAACGTCTTAACTATTTCCTAGTTATTGGCATTTCTGTAAATACTTTGTGAAGTGCAAAAAGACAGGATGCAGCTCCATGGTTTCTTTAAGCCAAGTTATGTGTGGGTTGCAGTCAGAATGAACAAGCATGCCTTCTTCCATCCCATCTCTCTCCCCACTGTCCCCATTGTGTCGGAAGTACTAGTTCTGCAGCTGCATGGTTAGCAGGGCCAGGGAGCCAATCCACCTACAAACTAATCCTGCTCCCTTTCTTTCCTGCCAGGTCATTTCCTACTGCACAGTTGCATAACCACTACTACCAGCAGAACGAAACGTGGTGGGAACACGCTGTTGGTTACAAGGTGGGAAAAGACCATTCCTGACAGCAGCTTGCACTTCAGTCAGCTCAGAGAAGCAATGAAAACATAGCATAAGAATCTGTTTATCCAGCTTGGCCAGCAGACATGGCCAAGCTAGCTTTAGACTGATGCATTTGAGTATTAGGGCAGAGAGCTCAGGCCAGGCTGACCGCCCAGGATGTACCCATGTTCTTGGGTAGTTTTTATCCAAAGATAGAGGAAAAACATCAATACACAATTGCAATTCTTTCCAACTCTGCAAATGACAGTGTTTCTCTTCCACAGGGCTTAAGTCCCCTCACACCAACAGCCGAAGCATTCTTTATACTGACACTGATGGAACCAGATCAAATCTGCAGTGTGTGAAAACAGCAACAAACAGCAGCTGCTGTATTCCCCTCCTGCTCTGCTGTATTCCCCCCTGAATTACCCTGCTCCTACATTCTCATGATTTCATTCTATGTTTTTTGATCTCATAAAGCCTCGGTTCCTGGAATCAAATGTAAGAGTGTCTGCCTCATTTAAAGGAAAAACAAAATGTTATCTGATAGCTTTGCAGAGAAGTTTAGATGTACAGAAAAGGAGCAGATTCATTAGAACAATACTGACCCATAAAGAAAGAAAGAAACAAACAAAATAAATCCATCCCTACCTTTATGCCATCCTCATGTTTTTGTTTTCAAAATCTTAGGATTTTTAATTATTTATTATTTTAATACTTAAAAAAAGATGCTTACTCTGGAACTATTCCAAGAGACTGACAAAACATGAACACTAGCAAAAAAGAAGCCAAATCTGCACTGATACCAGCAGTGCTGACAACATCATGCCCTAAAGAAGGAGGCTGTTGCTGGAACGTGTACCGTTTGTCATGACTGAATGTTTCCTTTCTGCTCACAGTATCTGATGCAAACAGCAAAGCTGTAAAATACAAATACAATACAAATGGTCACAGAAATACCACCTCTGAGATTCTCTGAGACTTCTGATGGAGGAACTGCATGGACCTGCACTGAGCTCAGAGTCTAAAAGACCTTTCACTGTGGCCCTTCAGAAGGAAAGTAAAATAAAGCACATACTCAAGTTTGAGGAGAAAACATGGTAGATCAGTTTCTACTAGTGAAAAGAGCTTGTACTGCCTACAGCACAACATGGAACCGTTCAGAATCAGGTACAAGTTGCCTTCTGTACATATACCCTTTCTTCTAAGAGAAGGAAGGACCTAGAAAAAGATTTCATCAGCAGAGATCTCCTCCAGACAAACCAAATGCTGCTACACAGAGACTCAAAATCATACGAGTCACTTAAAGGCGGGGGGAACCAAAACAAACCAACCTAACAAAACCAAACAAGATAAAAGTTACTAACAAACACTGTGGTGACCTTGTGGTATTTGAACCTCTCTCAATTGCATCAAGGTCACTTTTTTTTTTGCTCTAGATCCAGGAAAACTAGTCATTTCATTTCATCAAAAGTAATTGCATTACCTAACCCTTATCTGGCACTTTTTTTATCTACACCTCTCAAAAAAGGTCGATATCACTATCTGCATACGATACCACTATTTGCATGAACTCCATCACACAAGTCACTTCAAAGTGTAGTGTCCAGTACCAAGCCAGTAGCTGTTGTCACCAACTGTGAACACAGAAGAAAACATCTGTGAGCCCTTGTTCTATGCTAAACCACAAAACCACCTCTTATCTCATCTACTGACTTGAGAATTTGAAGACTGTAGTATAATATCAACACTGAGAGTTTGGATTTTGTGTTCATTTTAACTACAGGAATTTTCAATAGCTGTATTATCTCACAGGTGTTCACTCAGCCTGACCCTGTTGTTGTTTTTCAGGCTACACCCCCATCAAAGCCAGTGCAAGCTTTATCTTCTCAACTGGGCCCTGTATTAGGTAGATGAAAAGTTTTGCTGCCTCTAGCTGTACAAAAGTTGAAGGTGGGCATCTGTCCTTGTGGTAAAAAATAGAGATAACTGGACACAGTCCTTTATGTCCATAAATTTAAGAAAGGTCCACAGAATGTCATAATTAACTGCAAAAAACTGAGTACTGACAATAGTGATATGTTTATTATCAACACCCATTTCTGACTGGGAGTCAATTATACAGTCTGGATGTGTCCTCCTCTTCCATTCCCTGGCAAAAAAAATCAACCCAATCCCCTTGCTGCAAAACACTTCAGACAATCAAGAGCTTATCTAGGCATCTCAGTGATTTTACAGCATTACACATATCCTAGTATCACAAGAATATGTTTTACCTTGAGGCAAATGTTTTAATTTATGTGCATGTGAGCTATTTGCAATACCTCCACCAAATGGAGCCCATATAACCCGTCGGATGGCTTTCACCCAATCTTCCATTTCATTCTGGGAATTAGCCATGAGCAGGAAAGCCTCGTGATTGGCAGGCATCTTTTCCCGGTCCCCCGCACCACCTGAAAGACAGAATACAAATCTCTTTTAGCGTCTAGTTCAGAAAAGAGCAACTAATGTTTAAAATGACCAAAAGTCTGGGTCAAAATGATAAAATTATTATTTTAATTGAGTAGTTTTACACACAATTCCTACTCGTGTGCTGCAGCACCCACAAAGCACAGGTTGGTAAAACATCAAAACAGAAGTGCAAAATGTGCATTTCCAGTGTGAGAACCTGGAGATGTTGCACCTGCTGCCTCAGCAATAAAGAAAGTGAAAGCACAAACTGTAAGACCCTGCAGGAAGAGTATGAAGTAGATATCTGTGCTGAGGTAGTGAGAGCATATTACCCAAAAGTCAATCATAAGACATTTTAGAGCTTGAGATGCAGAAGTTGCAAGATCACCCACTTTCCCCAAGTCCCTGGGAGTTCCTAGTCTCAATATAGAAAGAGAGACCCATTCTCATTTTGGATCCAGTTCAGAAGGAATGTTTTGAAGAGGAGTTAAGACTTGGGAACATGAATCTAACTCTCCCACGTGAAATAAGAACTTTAGGAGCTATTAATATTGGCATGCAATATCTCAGGAAAGCACTGACCAGAATATCAAATGCACTCAAGCTGTTATATACATCTGTCACTTGTAAGTCTTGGAGTACCTACAACATTTTCACCCTTCTTTTCCCATTTTCTTTCTAGGTCAGCACCCATTTCAGACAGTTTAAATCTTCCCCTCACCCCTTTTTTAATATTCCAGAGCTGGATATAACCTAATAAGGGCCACAGAAACACATAAAAGCTTTAATAAAAGCAGCCTCTGTATAAAAAGGCTACTCATCCTGTCCAACACAGCAGCTGCATCACTAGCAGCCTGGAGCTTCTCCATCACCATGGAAACTGCCTTTGGCTTTGCTACAGAGATAACATCTTAGCCCTTGTGTCACTCTCATTTCCATGCTTACACGGCTTTCAGTACCTACTGGCAAGCTAAAGCTGCCAGCCTGCACTGAGCAGCTGAGATTGCAGGTCCATGGAATTCAGAGATAAGACCAGGACATGGTATGCAGTGGTTTCTGCAGAACTGATTTAGTGTACACAGAACGTGCACCTCCTAAATCCTTGCTGATCTAGGGCAAGGAGAAAGCTGGGAGCTGCCTGCAAGCCAAGGAAGTATTTTTTCTTGCTATTAATTTTTTCCTGGCCTAGACACACTCATGGATTATGCACTGAATTGCAAAGGGAAAGGGGTAAAACGAGATGTGTTGGGAAGGATTTCGTTGCTCTCAGAAATAATACACTGAACTGGGAAACTGAAGTAGTCTTTCAGTAAAGAACAGAGACAACAGTCACCTGGGACTAGGCAGCTTCAGAAACAAAAGCCATAATGCCCTTTCCCCACATGCATCCACATTTTGCTTCTTTCCTCATAACATCATCTCAGACGGTCTCCCATTCTGAATTTACTGAACTAGTCATATTCCTTAAGATATATAAAGCAGAACAGCTCTCTAGCTCAAGGCTAGGGTACAGGCTTCTAAAGCAGATCAACACTCCACCACACTCCACTGCAAGGAGGACATACTTCATCTTTTGCATACAAAACTCTCATTTCCTGCTCTGACAGTCTATGAAACTCCTGTCACAGCTTAATTCTTTTACCAACATACTCAGCCTTCTGGTGAAAGCAGAGGTGACCAGGTCTAATTCTACCTTCCTTGACAGACCTATTACCGTGCCCTTTCACAACCAAATGTCTTACAGGAGATGCAATATCAAGAAAGAGGCTTTTCACAGCCCTCGGCAACAGGGGTCCAAGATCTGGCATCTGGCCGATAGATGGCCTGAGCTCAAGCTAGCTCTTCAAAGAAATTAAACAGTCTCAAATGAAGAGGTACTGTATGGGTCATATTGCCTACAAAAAACTGAGCTTGATCAAGATAAAACAGATCCTGTTCATAGAATCATAGAATCAATGGTTAGGGTTGGAAGGGACCTTAAAGA
>NW_010301182.1:0-11206 GCF_000700745.2 Antrostomus carolinensis | reverse complement strand
TGCAACTTGAGGCCATTTCCTCTTGTTCTCATCACTTGTTACCTGGGAGAAGGGACACACACCCGACAGCATTTGCTGCTGGTCCTTTCCTTCGCTGTCACTGGTTAAGGGCCCAGCACTACAATGCCACCAGCAATTTAGTGTATTTAAACCAGAAAAGGATTTTTCCCCCTCCCCAGATTCTCTAGCAGGTTGCTTAATTTTTAATAAACTCCACTAATTCCTGCTAATTACCACACAGCTCACTTAACTGGGAGGCTTTCCTTCCTGTAGACTGAGGAGGAAGAACAGAGCAGATGGCTCAAATATCATCTTAAAAGTCCTTCCCCCAGCTCATGCATCCCGGTTTCCTGCAGCCCCCCTGGGGCTCTTCCACAGCCACCAGTCCCTGATCCAGCTCAGCCTCTGCTCCAGAGCAAAACCCAGCTACACGGAGATGTTCACCTCTGCTCTTCTCCAAGGGCAAGACCTGCCCTGGGGCTAAAACGGGAAAAAAAGATGCATTTGGGGGCAGTCCACTGAGCCAAAGGGCTTTGGCCAGAATCACAGAATCATCCAGATTGAAAAAGCCCGTTAAACTCATCGAGTCCCATCATGAACCCAACACTGACAAGTCCCGACTAACCCATGTCCCTCAGCACTATGTCTACACGACTCTTCAATCCCTCCATTTCAAAATTGCAAACACTTTTTTGGGGATCAAGGAAAAAATCCCTGGAAAGCAGCAGAAGAGCTTTGGCAGCGCCCTCTCCAGCGCAGGCAGACGATGCTCTGAGCAGCATGAATGAGGAGCGGGGATGCAGGATGGATGCTGCTCCCCCACGTAAATCTGGGTGAAACAAAGGGGATGGAGCAAAAAGGGTCCAAAGGGGATGGATCAAAAAGGTCCAAAGGGGATGGAGCAAAAAGGGTCCAAAGGGGATGGAGCAAAAAGGGTCCAAAGGGGATGGAGCAAAAAGGGTCCAAAGG
This sequence comes from Antrostomus carolinensis, assembly GCF_000700745.2. Classification (NCBI taxonomy): domain Eukaryota; kingdom Metazoa; phylum Chordata; class Aves; order Caprimulgiformes; family Caprimulgidae; genus Antrostomus; species Antrostomus carolinensis. Next base: position 10,237 of record NW_010301182.1, on the reverse strand, counting down.
GGATAGAATCATAGAATATATTGGGTTGGAAGGGACTCTCAAGGTCATAGGGGATGGAGCAAAAAGGGTCCAAAGGGGATGGAGCAAAAAGGGTCCAAAGGGGATGGAGCAAAAAGGGTCCAAAGGGGATGGAGCAAAAAGGGTCCAAAGGGGATGGAGCAAAAAGGGTCCAAAGGGGATGGAGCAAAAAGGGTCCAAAGGGGATGGAGCAAAAAGGGTCCAAAGGGGATAGAATCATAGAATATATTGGGTTGGAAGGGACTCTCAAGGTCATCTAGTTCAACCTCCTAGATGAAGTGAAAAGATCCGCTTGGGAGTTTTCTCCAGACTTACTTCATCAGCTCTGGATCTTCTTTATCATCCTTTGTCGGGGTGATCTTGATCCCACTTTTCTTGGCACGAGGGCAGCCTGACAGACTGTGGTTAAAAAGAGAAGAAAGGCCTGTCTGACTGGCAGAATCACTGCATTTCCTATTCCCCCGCTTCAGTCATCTTTCCCTTGAATTGCGCACAGTGTTTTTGATCTCTCTCGTTTTGCAGCTTCACATCACGAGGAGAAGTCAGGAGGAAAAAAAAAAATATATATATATATAAAAAAAATTGAGGGAGATGGACAGTAATTAATGGTGTCTAGATAAGAAGATATCTGCTAACAGCCTGCGATGTTTAATGGAATTGTTGAAACAGAAGGCTCAGATCTCTGCTATTAATGCTCTAAAGTGATAATAGAAGTCATAAATAGGTAGCATTATTAACAGGAACATTGCATCAGCTAAAATCTGACCCTTTGTCTTTTATTCTGTCGAAGGAAGCGTCTAATCAGATGCTGGAAACATCAAAAAAATAAAAGAGAGAAGTCAGATTAAAGAGATGAAAATAGGCTTGGGTTGTCAGTAACATTAATGTTTTATTCAGAACTTTATGACTCTGCCCACTGCAGGGGAAAAAAAATATAAAATTAAAAAGGAAATCACAGAAAGAGGCTACAGAGAAAATAATTTCAGGGAGATCTTACCTTCTATGTGATGCATAATTTCCTGTTATGTGACCAGAGCCATCACAACCAGGAGTAGGGCACCTGTGGAGGAAAGGGATGCTCAGGTTAACCTGGGGATGTGAGCAGGGGACAGACACTTTGTGACAGCTCCTTTCAAAGAGAAATCTAGGGACTGTCACCACCAGAAGCAGGTTTGTCTTCCTGCCCCTTGTCCCACCCCAAGAACAGCAGGGAGGTCTGTAATATCCATGACACCGAAGGCTATGCATCGCTGCACCATGTCAGTGTTGGGGAGGAACATCAGTGGGAAGGGTGGGGACATTAGGAGTGTGGCAGGTAGCTGCTCTCCAGTGGAGGGACCTGGATCCCAGCCTCTGTCCCCACCACCATGAAGGAGGCAGTTCAGGAGATGATAATGAAGGAGCCAAAAAACCACCTCCAGGACAGTGTCCGTCTTCCTGAGGAAGACGTAAGGAGATGGCAGGCACCATCCAGGGCCATCGAGCTGGATGCAAGCATAGACAAGAAACCAGAAAACTAGGCTACACCTCTGGACAACTTGACCATCCAGCTTTCTCCTCTGGGGTCACCTCAGCCAACACCAAGAGGAAGCCCAACAGAAGGTCTCATCTCAGTTCTGGGTGATGTGATGGGGGCTAATCTCACTGAGGGCAAAGAGACACCTCACCCTAGAAGGGTCCTCAGACTCCAAAACTGTTTGATGCCCATGATGGAAAGTAATGAAGGAATAGGAGGGAAAAGGTCTCCTTCTTCCAATAACACTATGAGTAAGGGACAAGGGGTCTGCAAGGGGACAGCTGCCTGCAGAGCCTTGGGCTGGGGGTCACCACATCACCACACGTGGTGCCCCAGCAACTTTTGGTGCTTCAGTGCAAAATCTGCTCCTCAGTCCCCAGCCGCTGCTGTTACAAAGGTGTTTTTTGAAGATGCAGCCGTGATCACAGGTTTGAAGGCTGGAATCCAGCACTCAGGGACATCATTGAAAGCAAAGCCTGGAGAAGAGTTCTGTGATCACACAAACCTGCACAAAGGCCAGCGGGGGCTGCCAGCCCTCCCGAGCGCAGCGAAGATAATGGCACGAGTTAAGCACCGCATCATTAAGGGCGTAGAAGCGAGAAAGGTGAGGGGACATGAAGTACCAGGAGCACAAAGATCTGCTCCAAATGCTGTAGGTGACGTGGCGGACATAAAAGTTGTCATGGGGACAAGGAAGAGAGGCGAGGAGTGCTCATCCAGGATGCGCCAGCCTGCCAATTAGCCAGGGCTGTTTGAGTCAAGTGATTAGTGCTGGGGGGAGGAAATCCACGGATCTGCTGTGGGATGAGCGGGAAGAGCTCAGCTGCTCGCTTCAGAGCTGGAGTGAGCAGAGCTGATGGTTTGACTGCAAGCTTGCAGAGTGCCCTTTCTCTTCAAGGGAGGATTTTGCTGTGCCCCCACTTTCTCAATCCCCATTTTTAAAGCCACTGGTGTCTGGTTTGGTGGCACTGGTTGGTGCCCTGCTGCAGAGCAGGCTTGATGAGGTTCCAGGACACCTCAGTGAACTGATGGGCAACTCATGATGGTGCATGCGCAGCCAATGCCTTTGGGAAAACTCATGCCTGACCTAGGCAATGGTACAGTTGGGGTGCTCTGGCCCCTGAGAGTCCATGGAGCAGTGATTTCCACAGGTGCTTTTAGTTCTGCAGCTTGGGAAATGGCCTTTTTTAAAGTCCTCTTTTTTTGGTTGTTGTTAGAAAAACATCAAAATTCTCCTCTTTGCACCAGCTCTGAGGGGGGGTCTGGCCTTTATGGGTCATTGAGGAGTCTCCATTGGTGAAAAAAATTGGTACCTCACCATGGGTGGGAGACAGGGACAAGTCCTGGTCCTAGAAGGGTGACATGGAGACTAAGTCAAGACCAAGGCTCAGTCTGCTCTAACCCAGGAAAACATAAATACACGTAGGTCTGGTGCAGGAAGAAGAGGGACTCATCCAGCAGGACCCCGATGAGGGTGCAAATTCTCTAACTCATTTAGAAATTACAGGTTTAGGAGACAACTGTGACACTTCCCTGTTATATGCTGTTAAAATACAAAGCAAAATGATTTCTCTCTTGTTCTAGCTTCAGGGTGGGATGAAATTATGAAAACACTAACACCGAACTCCTTTTGCCTTTCAGGACTTTTTAAAAAAGGGAGAGAAGTAATTTGAGTTTTATTTTTAATTATCTGGAGACAAATCATACTGACAGAGACCTTTTATTGCATGTTCCAGCCTGGAGCTGTTTTTTTAATATCAGGAATATTAACCCCTGAAATAGAATTTATAATAGAAACACTGACATGGCCTTATCTGAAGTTGTGAACAGCGATGACAGCGCTATCTGTAACATCTCCAAATCCTCTTCCCTTCCTCCTTCCTCTACTCCCATCCTCACCAGGACATAGAAAAAAAAACAGTACTTGGGAAGTAACATTAAAAAGCTTTGTTTTGGCCAGAAGTCTCCTGGTTTATATAATATTTTGATAAAAACCATTGGCATTGGATGCCCAAGGGGAGCAGGGGATGTGGCACATCAAGGCTCAGCACGATGGTTCGTCTTAGGGATGATCCAGTTTGCTTTTTCTCTGGGTTTTTACTGGAAATGAGCGTGGTTCCTGAGAGCTTTTAATATCTCTAACACTAATTGCCTGATCACTGAGCTATTCTTTAAGGCTGTTGGAGAAACACCAGTTCAGCAAAGCTCTCTTAAGAGGTTCTTTCAAAATGTATATCGTCTATAAGGCATGATTAAGTGTACTTAGCGCTAATCATGCCAGTCCTTTCCCTCCACTAGCATATTCTATTATTATCAACTAATCCAGCTGCTTTTCCCACCTCTGTGCTAAGGAGCAGGCAGTTAATGAAAACTTTCCTTGGCACCAGCACCTACATTGGGGTGTGGAGCCGTCCCAGACTCATGCTGCCCTCTGGGCCACCAAAAAGGGATTTAGGGCTTTACTGGCCACTTTAATGACCAAAGGGGCTCCCACCTGACTTGACTATTCTATCCATGGCTTTAAACATCACTGATTGCACACAGGACACAGGACTTGTTTGGGGTTTTTTTGTTTGGTTTTTTTTTTAATGATGAGCTTGTGCAATCTTAAGTCTGACACAAGGTTTTCCTCTCAGTAGAGGCTCTTCAATTATAACTATTAATATCTCAGTGTCTAAATAATCCTGAAACTGGATTCAGCAAAGTGAGGAGCTCAGAGGAGAGTCAGTCTCCAAAATAGGTTGGCTTTATGGAAGTGATGTTGGAAAAAAATTCATAGTTAGCTGTTCCCCAAAGATGTAGGTTGGGTAGAGGAGGGTTCGTGTCCCCCCAGTGTGCCCATCTATTTTAAATACAATTTCTATGAAACCTTTCATAGAATCATAGAATAGTTTTGGTTGGAAAAGACCTTTAAGATCATTGAGTCCAACGCTAAAAATTCTTTAGGGGAGGCAAACTAAGAGAGAATTTGTGAATCCTTCTCATGAAGAATAAGCTCCTAGTGAAAATGAGGAGCTCTGGGAAGACAGCAGCAAAGTTAAAAATGGGTTTCAGAGGAAGATATTTGAATGCAAATATGAAGACCAGGTTCCTCCCATCAGGAGCAGAAAGGGATATCAGGGAACAAAGAAATTTGGGTGCCTGTGAGCCCTGTGCCACTGGCTCAGGATCCAGCCTCACCAAGCGTTCACTTGCTCCCTCTTTCATTCCCTCACAAATCAAACTCCCATGGAAATGAAAAGGAACCTCCATCACTGCATCCCAAACAACCCCTAAAATCTAGCATAAAATTAGCATCCCAGGTTCTCCAAAGGAGTTGGCTTCATTGCGCTGTGTCCTGGTGGTATTTTCCCAGCTGTGCCTCTACCCAAAAATAAAGCGTGTGCCTTTATCTAGGCTTGGGATTCTTTGAGATCTGTGCAAAAATATGGAATGAAAAAGGTTATGGCACAAACTAGGGAATGAGAGCTGGGGAAAAGACAAATGAAGAAGAAAATAACACATGTCTACAGTGCCCAAAGGAAACCTGCCAGGGCTCTGGGTTATTTCTGATCCCCCCTCCCCAAAATAAGCCTTGCTCCGTGATGTTGACTCTTCCCAATGCGGCAGATGAAGGCTGGACTCCACCAGAACTCCTCGCAGTCTCTTTGAAAGGAGAAGGAAGGGGATGGGGAAGCAAAAGCAGAGCAAGAAGAGGAGGGGCAGGGAGAGGGAGGAGAAAAAAAAAGGGTGGAAAAAAGAAAAAACAAACAAAAAAAAGGAGTTCCAAGTTGAGCGCAAACATACTTGAGGTCAGCAGAGTGGGCAGCCATGAGGTTTCTGAGGCTCTTGTCAGCAAGAGGACAACCAGAAAGGCTGAAAGAGAAGAGATGGAATATCTGGATAAGAAAAAAAAAAAAAAAAAAAAAAAAAAAAAAAAAAAAAAAAGGAAAAAAGGAAAAAGAAACAAAGGGCCAGGGCGTGGGGAGGGACAGGGGCCATAGAAGGTGGGGAGGAACCAGAACCAAACCATCCACATGGTCAAAAAATATACCAAAGAAAAGAAAAAAAAAAAGTTGTCTTAGAGTCCAAACCATGACATAAAGGTCAACCCACCTGCGATGAGAGGCATAGTTTCCCGTTATGTGTCCACTGCCATCACAGCCTGGGGTTGGGCAACTGGGCAACAACAACAAGAAGAACAAGTGTAAGTGTTGGGAAGGAATGGATTGAATGGATTGACCCAAAAGCCATGGATCTGCAAAGCCCAGACACAGAACTACACCCAGACACGCAGCATCACCCAGACACAGCAGGCAGGTCTGCTCCCGAGTTAACTGCAGCTGATTCACCACAGCCCTTGGGCCAGAACAGAACGAGGATGCTAAATGGGGAGAGAAGGCTCAGGGCTGCCCACGACACCAGTTTATTTATTCCAGGGCTGTTTCCATTGAGGAAATTTCTTTACCCTCATAATTCAATTAAAGCACAGGAGGACTTCAGGGCTCTACCTCAGAAATTGCTATTCAGCTTGCTGCTGGGTTTTAAAAAAAGCCTTGAGAGCTTTGCAGAGGGCAGCTGGTCTGTGCTTTGCTCATTTAGGGAAGATGTTGCTGATGCTCTACCCCCATGGATCTCCTTCCTGCCTGTCTGCTCCCTCAGCCTCCTGCCTGCGCAGCCAAATCACGAGCCACGTTGTGTATGGTCAGCAGAACGATGCCTGCCAACTCTGCTGTTTAACATATGGGAAGGTCAGACACACAGGCCCACACACAGCAGATCTGTTGGGACACCTGGGAGGGGAGACCTCCCCATCACAACCTCCAGATTGATCCTGACGTGCCCTTAGATCAGAGCCAGGTCCAAGCTGCAGCGTTTGGGTCAGACTCTAAACATTAACCCTTAGTTTGGGGATCAGTGTGGATGCAGAGCAACACTCCATCCCATAGAATAGACCCGGGTCTGTATTTCCACCCTCCCAATGCCATGAATATGCAGATGTGAGTTGGTTAAGTTCTCTCTCCAATGTAAGATGCAATCCTGCTGCAGCCCAAGTTCACATGTTGTGGTTCTGCAGTGTCACAGTGATGGGACCCATTGCTCTACATTCAGCAGCCGAGACCCATCTTCCCAGCGAGGCACTCTGTGGTTCAACACCCCCATCAAGAAGGTGCTGAGATCCTTTGGGTGCTCTTGGCTCTGCAGCATCACCCAATGTCCCAAAACAAGGGGGTAGGAGATTGCACAGGCTCCATCACTGTGCCAGAAATGCTCTTGCAGGAAAATACCAGGGAAAATGGGCTTTAGAAGCAGGTTTCCACAGCCCCATCTGTGAATCCTGAAAGCACCAAGCTCCCCAGAAAGTTCCCTTCATTGCTGCAGAGTTTCAAGGCCATATGGGAATGTATTTTACCTCAATGATCAGCAGTTGTATGAGGGTTTCTCTTGGAGCTTTCATTTGAACTCCTCAGATGAGGTAAGACCAATCACAGTAAGAAAGGGAACTATACTCCTAATTTTTAAAATGTCTTTGCTAACAAATTTTGTCTCCTACCAGCTGGGCTGTGCAAGGTACAGATTTTATAGATGTTGGAGGAAGAGACAAGAAGTCAGGACTTACGTGAGCAGCTCTTTCTTGATGTCCTTGGAGAGGAATTTAAGCTTGAAGTTGGTTAAAGTAACTTCCCCTGGGTATTTTCGTTCTTCAAAGTTTTCCTCTGACACTTCTTGTTCATCAGCTTCCGAGGAGGCAAAAGAGTGGGCAGCAGGCTCTGACTGCAGGAAAACAGCCAGGAAAAGTGGGTTTAGTGAGCAATGTGTAAAACACATCTGTGCAGGGATTTACACCTGGCTCTCACAAGATCTTGAAGGGATGAAGATCCATGCAATCCCCCCATACTCATCCTCAGCAGCACCTGCAGAGAGGCACTGTGCTGCTTCCAGGGCCAGGATGCTCATCCCAGCCAGGAGGCAGTGCCTGGGTTCTCCCACCTGCAGGATTCATGTGAAGTGGCACTCAGGGCCATACCTGCTAGTGGCAGATGTAAATCATCCTGTGGAACATCACCAGGAGCACCACTGCTGGAAGGATTTACAATGAAGAAAGCACTGCGGACCCAGGACAACGCAAGTGGTTGGTTATTCCTCGGTAAGAGCACCTCAGTGGAGCTGAGAGCACCCATGTTTGTCCCAGGACAGCCCTGCCTCCTGCCTGATTGTCCCCAGCTGATGTCTGGGAGCACTGACAAAGCTAATAATATTTCTCTCCTAGGCTCAAAGGGCAAAGTAGGAGTTCTGGAGGAAAATAGGACAACTGTGCAAGCACACATGACCTTCAGTGTGTTATTCAATAACACCTTCAGTCAGTGAGGTGTTATTTAAACATGAAGAGTCACTGCTCACCTCTTCTGGCTCCTCTTCCCGCTGACGGTTTGGTTTCGTGTAGTCAATGGGCCCATCCCATTCATCCTGACGGGAGGTCTGGCTGGACTGGGGGGAGGTCATGGTGCTGCTCGTGGCACTGGTGCTGTTTTGGCGCTGGGATACATCTGGGGACTTCATGCTGGGACTACTGCTGCAGCTGCTGCTGCTGGGAAAGGTGCTCTCCCGTTTGCGGTGCTTGTTCATACTCAAGTCCAGAGTCCCATTTTCATCCACCTCGATGTCCATGGACTGGAAGGTTGGAAACATGCCCAATGTTAGCAGCTGTCAGCAATTCCCTACGGGGATCTTGCCCCTATTTGTCTTCTGAAGTGTGGAGGGGCAGGTTATTCATGTCCCATCCTCTCTACAGTCAGTTAGAAGGAATTGAATGAAAAGGGATGTTCTTTCATAAATATTTCAGAAACGTGCCATGCAAATGCACCCCTGTACTACCAGCAATGTGGCATTTTGACTCAGCTGCTTGAACACAGGTATCTAGTACCATTTAAGATGTCCCATGGAACTGAAGACATCTGCCCAAGGCTGGGGTGCAACATGGGACTTCTCAAAAACCTGTGTTCCTCTGAAAAAAATAGCTGGAGGTCAGCCTGGACACAACTGAGGAATCTCAAATGGCATCAGATACAGATGAGTGAGCAACTGAAACCAGCCCTGAGACTCTGCTTGGGAGTGATGCTCATCTCAGATGGGTAATTTGAACCACGATGCTTCTCCATGACACACTAAGAGCCAAGATTACCTCCTCCAGACTGCATTACCCAAAGGAGGGAGCGAAAGGGTGATACGTGCTGAGTATCTCCATTCCCAATATATTTAAAGATTAAAATTATTAAAGGAAGGGTAAAAATAGGTATTTTTCCCATCCCAAACTTGAATTTTTAACCCCTTCTGCTGCGTGCTGGAGCGGTGGTCCCTGGGCATGCTCAGCTCACCTTGCCAGGGGTTTCTTGCTGCTTGGTGCTGAGATTCTCCGGCATTTCCCAGCAGCGGGTGGAGAGGTTGAGGATGGCAGTGGCAGCCATGTGCGCAGCCTCGGCGTCGTGGGAGTAGTCGAAGCCTGTGGAGGAAGATGAAGTGCTCTTCACGTAACTGCTGGAGGGGCTGTGGCTGGGGGAAGAGGCCTTTGGAAAAGGTTTGGCTGGAATAAAAAGAGAAGGAAGAACACAAGGCTAATGTATCAGCAGCATGGGCAGCGGGAAGAGGTTGGCAGTTTGACACAGCCAACGTATTAACAGTTCCGTTGGCAACCTGTGGTGATTGCCAAGCCACGGGCTGTTTCATTACTGGGGATGTGCAAGGGGAGCAGAGCTGGCTGCAGCCTCAAAAAGAGAAGGCTCCGGGGAGATCTTATAGCGGCCTTCCAATACCTGAAGGGGCTACAAGAAAGCTGGGGAAGGACTTTTCATAAGGGCAGTTAATGACAAAACAAGGGGAAATGGCTTTAAGCTGAAAGAGGGGAGGTTTAGATGAGATATTAGGAAGAAGTTTTTCACTGTGAGGGTGGTCGGACACTGGAACAGGTTGCCCAAGGAAGTTGTGGATGCCCCCTCCCTGGAAGTGTTCAAGGCCAGGCTGGATGAGGCTTTGAGCAACCTGGTCTAGTGGAAGGTGTCCCTGCTGCTGGCAGAGGGATTGGAACTAGATGATCTTTAAGGTCCCTTCCAATCCAAACCATTCTATGATTCATTCTATGATTCTATGACTTGTGCAAAGGTCCCTCGGTGTGAAAACCTAATTCATTAATTGACTCTGCCATCGAGTCCCCAAAACATGAGTGCTTTTCTTCATTAAAGCTACTCCGCAGTGGAAGAGGTTAAAGGGGAAAGCTCAGAGAAGCTTCCTGGCTCTTTTTTTTTCCTTGTTCTCTGGGTGTTCATAACTTATCTGCAGAGCTGACTTAGGGGGAGATTTCTCATAGCACATTTGAAAACTTACAATTTAAAAAATTACATCAATAGCAAATCCACAGCCATGAAATACGAGCTTCCCATGATGACACCAGTGAAATATGGTTTTTTTCTGACAGCTGACGTATCATTTAAATATCCCTGGATAACAGGATTTATTACTCTTACTGCACACCCCAGCACGCGGCGGTGCCGACCTGCGGATGTAATTTCTCTCTATACCCTATGAAATGAAAGTGAGTATCTCCCAGGGTTAATTCACAACAAAACTTGCCCTAATCTTGAACCTGGTCCCATTTAGGATGACCCTGACCCACCCAGAGTCCCTCTGAAGTGAATCGTTAGTGGATGCAAAACATCTGATGTTTTTTTT
>NW_010301181.1:0-436 GCF_000700745.2 Antrostomus carolinensis | reverse complement strand
CCATGGATGGATCTCCATGGTGTCCCCATGGATGGATCTCCATGGTGTCCCCATGGATAGATCTCCATGTTGTCCCCATGGATGGACCTCCATGGTGTCCCCACACCCATCCCCATCTCCTTCCTCTCCACCAAGTCTCCTCCACCCCACCCCACCCCTTCTGGTGTCCCCCCATCTTTGACATCTCCCCTGAAGGACCATCTCTCCTCTCCTGTCCTCCAGGATCTCTGACCGCGGTGGTGGGATCCCCCACGATCTCCTGGACAAGGTGACCGAGTATCACTTCAGCACGGCCGAGGCCAGCGCCCAGGACCCTCGGTTGGGAGGTCCCTTCCGCAACCTCTTGGACCTCAGCAACAGCGGCCAAGCTGGGCCCATGCACGGGTACGTGATGATGGAGGGACACCAAGGAGAAGGGGGTTCTTCTCCTCATATC
>NW_010301180.1:0-6342 GCF_000700745.2 Antrostomus carolinensis | reverse complement strand
GAAAGAGAGAGAGGGGAAAGAGAGAGGGGGGGAAAGAGAGAGAGGAGAAAGAAAGAGAGGAGAAAGAGAGGAGGAGAAAGGAGAAAAAAGTCTGCTGGCAGGCTGCACGTGGGATTAAAGCATCACGTAGGCTGTGAGGCAACCAAAACCTACCCTGGTTTGGAAATGGGGATAAAAAAACCCGCTGGACACGTTGATGTGGGTTTTTAAATTCGCTGAAGGGTTGGGGATTTGTCTCTGTTGGTGTCTGTGAGTCACATCAGCCACAGCGTGTTCCTGAACGTTGGCCCAGGGACGCCACGAAACGCCTGTGGTTTGTTCTGGAAGTCAGGACTGACCAGCAATTAACTGGAGGTTATTAAAAAAAAAGGTTTAATTGAAGGAACCTGGATGAGCAGGAGGCAGAGGCACCATGAAGGGTGTTTGAAGGGACACCCTGCACCATTGTTTCCCCGCTCAGGAGAAAAGGAAGCTCAGAGTGACCAGAAACAAAACCACTTCTCCCTCCTGCTAAAAATAAAAGTGATAAAAACCAACCCGAGACACACCAAACAAAACCAAACTCCAGCTCAATCTGGGGAATTTATGACAAAAAAGGAGCAGAAAGCAGCTGTCACCAGGAGGAGAGGATGAAAACACGTTACCCCACGCTCCCTACAGAACAGGAGAGCTCGTGCACGTAGGAAAGCGCGCCCCAAGCTCGCCCCAAGCTCTCCAGCGATGCCTCGTTGCCTTTCACACTGTGCTGGTGCTGCCAAAATCCCCCTCCAGCTCAGGACATCGAACTTCAAACGGATGCAAACGGCGAGGAGAGGCTGAAGGGACCATTGTGATGCTCTGCGCTCGCTTCTCCCACCCTACATGAAAACGGGCGACTGTTTTAAATGTTTAAAATAGATTTAAACACGCAGAGAAGCACGCAGGGCAGGAACAACCTGTTTCTACTTTTGGAGCAAGAATGTTTTTTCCTCCCTTTGCTTTTGAGTTCTGGTTTAGAATCTGCTCCTAATCGACTCAACCATCAGGCACAGGAAGGTGCCAAACCCAGGAAACGGCAGAGAAAGTGGCACTTGCATTCTTGTGAGTTTTTCTTTTCCTCTGCTGCATACAGCTGCGTGGGGCAGCTCCTTCCACACAGCCCTAATTAAATCTAACGACGCACAACCTCTCCCCCTTCCCCTGCTGTATTAACACAGTTTATTTAGTTTTATGATCAGGGGAACACTTAATTTTAACCCACTCCCCAATCAGGTACGACCGTGGGTTTGCTTCAGACATCTGGGGCTCTTGGTATTAAATGAAATAAAAACACAAAAGGATAAAGCTTGCAAGAGCTCACCGTCTCCACGGCCAGCACATGCCAGGGCAAGCCAAGCGTGCTGCTAGGGACTTCTGCCAAGGCTGTCTGGCTCCTGCTTCTCATCTAGAGAGGATCTGGTGAGCTCTAACCACGGCAAAAAATAAATTTGCAGGTTATCAACCTCCAAAAAAAAAAAAAATAAACCCAGAGCAAAGCAGAGTGATACCTCCCACCATCCCCCAAACTACCCCACTGCTCCAGGCTTTGGCTTTTTAAGTGTAAATCTAAAGAGTTTTCTTTTCCCCGCAGGCAGGCGGAGCGTGGAAACGCTGGGAGAGGAACCAGCCTTCCCACTGCAGCTCATTCAGGTTTCTCCAGCTTCTCTCTGCCTGAAACCAGATGCTTTTTGGGCTGGGGAAGACAGGGATACGTATCACTTCCTGCATGACTGAATATTTTCCTTCCACGCTCTCCCATTTCTCCACCTCATGTCACAGAGATGGAGCTGGAGCGTTTCCCTGATGTGTTCTGAGATGTTTTAGTCAGCTTCAGCCCTGCAGTGCAAGGATGAGCCGTGCCCAGTGAGGAAAGATTCCTTCAAGGACTGTTCAGAGCCCTTGAATTACACCAGCATGGTTTTGGCACTGTGAAACACCGCATCCTTCAGCAGCCAGGCAAGAGAAAGCTGGGGGTTTTTTGCTGGAAACATCAAGTTTTCCTTGTTAAATAGGTGTGAGCACCACCAGGAGTTGGATATTATCAAAGAACTGATAATTTTGGCCTTAAAATAAGTTCCACACGCCTGCCTTTGGCAGTAGCAGAGCTGTTAGGATCAGAGGACGTGCTCTCTGGCACTGCTCCTCCTAGGAAACTCCTTCCTCCTCCTTACTCATGTGGCTTGAGTTGTCCTTCAGACAAACTGACCCTTAATAAGCTGGTTTGAAAATGTTATTTCCCATTTTAGCCTTGATTTTAGCTGGTAAAATCGATGAGCCAAGCAAAACTCAGATGAGATTCTCTTTCTGTCATATGTCCCCTCACCGGCGTCTTCCCAGCCCTAAAAATCTCATCGTTAAGCCGCAGCAGAGTGAAATTCCTCCTCCCAGGGCAAAAAGGAGTCGTTTACTCAGGTAATACGCTTCTTTTGGCCTCCTTTTCTCTGCCTTCACCAGGCCCCAGCTTCACAAACCCTTTTACCACCAAGACAAAACAAGCTTTCATCACACAGGGCCTGTGTTAGCTTGATTCCGTGGAGGGAACAGCATCCAGCTCACTTAACCGAAGAAATGGGGAAAGGATGAAGAAAACACCCGCTTTCAGCGAACAAGAAACTCCAGAAAAGAATGAAAAGCCCCTCTGGGGACTCTGGACCACAAAGAGGGCACTGAGAAAAAAAGCAGCGGGACCCAGAAGCAGCTTTTCACGTTGTCAACGTGTCCCACGTCGTGATTTCCTCGGTCCAGAAGTTTATCTTACCTTGAGAAAGCGAGAAGCTGAGGGCAGAGGGGTTGGCTGTGAAATCCCTGGGGGTGAGTTCCTCTTCTGCGCGATGCCACGACCCAGGATTCTTCAGAAGATCTGCTTAATGCCAAAATTTGACCTTTTCTGCCCAATATTTTGACTCCATCGCAATTAATCAGGTGGAAGTTTGTGATTGCAGGGAGAGAAAACCCCGTATCGCTCTAACCCCGCAACCAACAGGCTGAGATAAGACACGGTGCGAGGGCTGGCGCTGTCTCCACTCGGCATCCAGGGATTTCTCGGAAGCCCTGACGTTGTCTGCAGCCTTACAGGAAATTTCTGCTTTGTTTTAGCTTTATGAGCTGCATTCCTCATGTCGACTCCCTCCGCGGGCCGTGACTCGGCTCAAAAGGGTCATTTCCTTCTCCTCTGGACGCGCACAACCATCTCCTCTGGTGCCAGCCCAGCTGTTTGCCAGCAGCTCAAACAATATTCCTGTAAAAAACAGCTTTTGGGCTCCAAAATGCTTCCAAGGAAGAAGCTTCCACACTCAGCGCTCGGAGCTGGGGAATTTGGAAGGCAGCACTAGAGTCCCTCCTTGGGTCTCCTGTTCAGCATCCAGAGCGGACGCAGCAACCCCAAGGAGAGGGTTGGGAAGCAAAGATGAGTAATTTTTCTGCAAAACCTGCCTTTTAAAAGCAATTTTTAAATAAATTAAAGAGAGAAACTTCAGCAGAAGGAAGCCAGAGGCTTTTTCTCCATTCAAACTTGCAAAAGGAATGGCACAAACATCCGAAAGCGCAGCAGGTTTGGTCCAACCATCCATGAAACAAACTGTTTGGCTACAGAGTCACAGCAGAGAGGAGAGATTGAACAGAAACAACCTGAGCAAGGATTTAATCTAACAAAAAGCCCAGAAACAAGAGGTGGGAAGACTCAGATTCGGGTGGTTTTGCTCCAGCCTCTCAGAAAAAGCAGGACCCAGCTTGGCACTGACAGAGACCAGAACTCTTTAACAACCTTTTCACCCCAGCCAGGGAGTTTTGCACCTGCTATAAAACTTAAATTAAATTACAAATTTTGCTACGGGAGGAAGAAAGTGTTCCAAGGAGGTCAAAACACCAGCACGACTGGCAGAGCTGCAGCTGAAAAGAGAGAAGAGGCCCAGGGGATTTTAGTCTTGTAATGCCACCTCGTGGGAATCGTTGCAAGTGGCTGCCAGCCTTGAAAACGGCGGCTGCTCGAGCAGGAGTCCCTCCAGCTCACCAAGAGCAGCTCCAACATCCTCCCACGTGAGGAATCCACAAAAGTCACCGTGTTAAAGTGTTTTCTTGTCACTGAAACGTGGTCTGGTCAGGCTGAAACCTCTGATTTCGAGTCCTCAACAGGACAAGAGGAGGTTTGTACAAGTGTTTCCTCCCACACCACGGTCACGGCGCTAAAATAGGAACGTTTTCAGGAAGGCACATGAAACATCTCAAAAATTTAATTTGAGGCTGCAACAACTTCTTGCTCCAATTAATTTTGACTCTGTTAAACCTGTTTGGCTACCGTTGCGTTTACACAAGCATCAACGTGTAATTAATCACCACATTTCTACAATTTAAACACATCCCAGCGTTAAATTCTTTCCACCGTGACAAGAATCCGTCTCGCAGGGTGACGGTTTTCCATGGAAACTCTCCAACCCGTTCACCTGACTTCTCACACTCGCTTATTAATCAGGTTTTGTAACACAGGGATGAGTGAAATCAGCAGAGAAACAGGCACCTGCCTGCCCCAGGTACCTGAGGTTACCTGCGTTTAAATCCCCGCTGTCCTCACCGCGTGAGATCAGGCAGCAAAAATAAAACCCTGGGTGAGAAGACAGTGACGTGTACACTCTGTTTGCAAGATAAACCTTATGGAATGAGATAGTATTTTAGTAGATTAACTGATATTGCTGAACAAAAAATAAATACAAGGGAAGTTTTCAGATGTTCAAGGCTTTAAATCACATGACACAGGTAGATAATGGTGATGAGTCAGCTCAGCTACGTGCGGGGAAGAGGCAACATCCAAAACTTGTGGAGTTTAAGATGTTGCCTTCAGAGCAACCAACCAGCATCCCAACGACGACTGCTGCTCCGCCACGGAGCCCCCTGAGAGCACTCACCGCTCAGCTCCGGGGGAGGATAGAGGTGGTAGGTGCTGTAAATGTCATTGTGCATCTGCAGCTCCAGCTTCGTGTGCTTCTTCAGCAGATCCAGTATCTTCTCCTCTTGGAAAGGAGTTTTTTCCAGGATGATTACAGCATCTGTTCCATCTCCAGAAGGGTTGGTCACCTGGAATAGGAAGAGATAAAAGTTGTTAAAACACAGACCAAGCGTTGGTTGGAGAGTTTGAGGTCAGGAACTCAACATCTCCACCCAAGCACCTCAATTCTCTCACACACAAACCCCCCTCCTAGTCCAGCCACCCATCCGAAAATAAAAGCACATTTGCCCTGAAGCACGACAGGAATCTGCTCCCCATCAGGGAACACAGGTGGGGTTTTGGGGGGGAACACGGGATGTGGATAATGTCACCTCCCCGGATGCTGAGGAAACCTGCCCTGCTCTGAGGAACCACAACCCAGATCCGGATGTGGCCTGAGCGTGCTGGTTTTGGGAGGTGTGGGGTACAGAGGACACCCCCAAATTGCTCCTGTTTGTACATGAGCTGAGTCAGGCCTCACTCAACACCTCTTGGGGAGAGAAAAGGGGGTCACCTGGGGTTCCCAACCCAGGTAGAGTGAGCAGGTGTGTGCCCAGTTCAGTTGCCCACTGACCATCAACCCATCAGCCTAAGACCGAAGCAGTAGCTTGAAAATTCCCCGTCCTCATCTCCAGGAGACAGAGGCTGAGGGAGCTGCACGGCTCCCAGGCCACGCTCAGTCTCTTCAGCCACAAAACTTAAAGAGTTACGATAAATTTCCCTTTTAACATAGAATAGTTTGGTTGGAAAAGAGCTTTATGATCATCTAGTCCGACCGTAAACCAAGTTCATCACTAAACCACGTCCCTGAGTGTGACATCTTCACGTCCTTTAAATCCCTCCAGCGATGGGGACTCCACCACTTCCCCAGGCAGCCTGTTCCAGTGCTTGAGAAACCTTTTGGTGAAGAAATTTTTCCTAAAATCCAATCTAACCTCCCCTGGGGCAACTGGAGGACGTTCCCCCTTGTCCTGTCCCTTGTTATTTGGGAGAAGAGACCAACCCCCACCTCTCTCCACCCTCCTTTCAGGGAGCTGGAGACAGCAAGGTCCCCCCTGAGCCTCCTTTTCTCCAGACTAAACCCCAAATCCTATTTACAACCCCACAGTTACCATCTTGTTTACAAATCAACATCACATTTACCCACCAAGCACGAAAAACTTCCTCCCTGGGTCCAAAATAATACTGGAAATAATAAAAAAACCACGATTTGAAGCCTGGAATCAGATTTGCAGTGTGGGATCAGCCACCTCCCACCCCTGGGTGGAGAGTTGGGTTGGAAAAGTGAGTTTGGCTGAATAAAGAAGAGCCGGGGCCGGGCTGGAGCCCTGAGGGGGGGAATGGGG
>NW_010301179.1:5065-6760 GCF_000700745.2 Antrostomus carolinensis | reverse complement strand
CTGCTAGCATTAAAATCTCAGGAATTGCTGAGGAGGTGATGGCTAACAGTTCCTGAGGGGCTGGAAAATGATACAGAAACAAGCAACATTTAGAAATCTCATTAACAAAACATATTGGACTGTATACCAAAACATATAAAAATATTTCAAAGTCAAATACTCAAAAATGAGAGAATATTTGGCATTGCTTTACCCTCTGTATTACTGCATAATTTGTGCTTCAATTAAATGTGCATCTTATTTTCCACTTGATCTCTGTCTCATTCAGAAAGATTATCCCTACAAAGCCTTCATGTTCTCCTGTCTTACAGCTCTATATCCTATTTATCATGTTCTGACTGTACATCGAGAAAAGTAGCCCCAAGAAGAAAACTCAGCACAAAAAGAAGGGAAGAGTGCCTGCCATCCGGAGTGCTGGACCACAGCCATTTCCTCCACCATGATTCACCTGCTACTTTCTCTCCGATGTTGTGGGTGAAGCAGGGGTAACAGGGAGAATAAAGATTCAAGGGCTTCCTAATGCAGATATTGGACACTATGTGCTGTGAAAATGAATCATACTTTCTTTCACCCATTTGAAACAAGGTTTTCTTCTGAAGAAATCCTTGAAAACATAATGGCAAGACAATTGCTCTCACACGGAGCTTTCTGTTTCAGTTTTCCAAGGGCAAAATCCCACAGACAGTTTTGTGCTGTTCTGCACAAAATTGCATTTCCTTTTAACTTTATTCTGTCACTTTTTTTTGAGTATAACTGAGGTCTGCAAGTTCTCAGCTGCTATGGTGTAGTTTGTGTTAAATGCACAAAAAAAATCACTGTGATTTCAAGAGGTTCTCAGACTGTCTGACAAATAAGGTATGTGTCTCAAAGCAAGTCCCTCAAGATTTTCTTCTGAGAATACTAAACATGGTCAATTGAGATAGCCTAGATTCTTCTTAAAAAAAAAAAAAAAAAGAAAAAAAAAAGAAAAAAAACTTCAGGATTAAGACTGCTTTCTGCTTCGATGTGAAACGTTTCAGGGTTTGCTCCAAAATCCGTTGAAATCAGAGGTAGGATCCCCCTTGGCTTCAACTTGAGCCAGTATCTCATGGAGTCAGCCACGGGGCTTGGAAAGACTTGTGACCTGGTGGCAGCTGCCACCCTCTCTTAGGTATAACAGTAATGTATAGGCAGACTCAGGCATGGTGCTCCACACTCTGATTTGAAGTTACCGGATGGTAATGTGGTGATGAAAGGAAGTCTTGCTCTTCTAGATGCATCCCTGCCTTGTCCTTTCAACGAAGGACATCCACTTTTTTCATCTTTTGGTCCTTAAATTGTTTATCTTGATGTGGCATATTACATTTTTTTCTTTTCAAACCAGAAATGGAAGGGATGTTTTTTTCTCTCAAGACGGCAAGCTTCTGCTTTTAAAAGATGTAAGTTTAATAACTGTATTTCCCCACCTTCTGTTTGTTTTCTTCATTTTTCTTCTTCCCATCCTTTTCATAGTTATACTATTGGCAATTTTATTAGTGGAGGTAAAGATCAGTGCAAATACTAATGTACATGTATTTCCTACTGCCTGACCAAGAAAGGCTTTCTTCCTTCTATTTTTTAAGAACTTCTGTTTTGGGGTTTTTTTTAATTAATTGTAGGCTCATTTCCTTTATGCCAGTCCCAGTTATTGGCTGCTGTTCAGGAGGGCGCACATGT
>NW_010301179.1:0-5051 GCF_000700745.2 Antrostomus carolinensis | reverse complement strand
TCAGCAGGGGTGTACACATGAAGGAACCCCCCACCCACGCAAGTGCTCAACAGGGAACGTAGGAGCTGGCTGTGAGAAAATCTAAAGAGCACATGTAATTTGGGGGCATTGGGCATTAACTGCACTGCATGCCTGTGCTGCATTGTGAAAGCCCTTGTTTGAGTGTTTCCTGTCCTGCCCTTCACTGCTGTGGGCTGATGTTTTCTCCTGGATTACCTGCTTTGCGACGCAGCACTCTCCTGAGTCCCCAGGGAGATGGGAAAGCGGTTGTGCTGTGTGACGCATCCTGTAAGGCTGTCAGCTAAACCCCAGCTGCAATTGTAAATGGGACAGTGAGGGTTGGGAAGGATATTAAACCTCAGGCGTCAGGCCTTAAGCCAGTCTTTAGCTGACTGGGATCAGAATGGGGTGACAAACTACTTTTTGGGCATCTTGCCATCTGGTCCTGGCCTTGCTGTGCTGAGATGGAGAGGTGTCTCTGCAGGTCTGAGTGGCACAGAGCAATTTCCATTGCAGAACTTGATCAGCTTGTGTTTTAATTCTCAGTCCTAATAATGTTATGAATTGTAGGGTGGCAATGCATATGAGCTGCAGCCTAATCAGTTTTCAAAATTCTCTTGTGCTAGGTGCTGTACAGTCATAAATGCACGTTTCATGCCTCAAATGCTTTCTAATAGCTCCTTTGGGGTATTGTACTGATAAGTGACACCTATATTTACTTACTGTGTTTGCTTATTTCAGAGAAATTTTTTGAAGAGCCCGGTGCTGTGCGATTTCTAGGAATCAGGTAATGGCAGATGCACTTTTCACAGTGCTTGAAAGGAAACCTGCATTATCAAATGCTGTTGTGTCATAACACTGTGAAAAGGAAGGAGTACATTGCACTAATCTTTCTGCACAGTAAAGAAAAATGTTTAATAAGTCTTGATCATCTGATTTAATTTACTGAAGCTCAGTGGATTTTATGTAATATATTAAATGTCACATGTAAACATAGCTGTGGAGCTTTTCTTCAGGAACTCAGGGTTTTGTCTCTCCAGTGAATCTGGAGGCTTAGCATATCTCTGAGGAAAGGGAGGCGTTACAGAGCTTGGTGATGCCTCCCTTGGAAGAGTGGGTCACCTATCTGCTGATAAGCATTGATGTTCTCTGCCTACAGTAGACGCTGGCACTCTGGGTATTTGTTTCCTTGTTAAGGTTTCTCCTACTTCAGATTGTGAAAAATGTGTTGATGTGACATTTATGGAAAGACCTCAAATCTACTTGACATTTCAGTTTTGGCATAAGCTTGGAGTTGGCTTTGGGGTGGCATTGGTGAACCTGGTTAATTGCAATGGAGGGGAAAAAAAATCAGACATCAGTACTAGTATCCTTAGATTTGTCATTAGATCTTAGAAATTTGGGAACAATAAGATATAAATGACTGTTATCTGTACCGCTGATCACAGTTCTTATCCTGTCATATTTGAGGCTCTCACTGAATCATATATAATGATATGTGTGGAGCAAAGATGTTCTTCTGCAGAGATCTGAAAGCAAGGAGTTCAGGGTTCAGCTGTGTCCAGGAGGACATGGTGTCCTTGCACATCCTGTGTCTTGGCCTGGGAATGAGTGTGGACAATGTTGTGCTTACCCTAAGTGGCTGTCACAGATGGGAAGAGATAGCATAAGGTATTTTCAAACATTGTTCCAGGTAAACATGACACAGTGCTGCCCCTGTTAACTTCAGTGACATGGATGAAGGCTAGAGCTAGGTGTCTGGGAGGCATTGTGTGGCATCCTTTTTATATTACAGCAGATTTCTCATGCATCTTTGTGCCTGAAGGAGCTAACATCTCGGGCCTTTGTGAAACAAAAGAATAGAGATATTAAACATTAATTTACAAATATCCATACTTCCCAGGATAAAGATTTTGCTGGCATCTTATCTTTTGGTGGCTTTTTCAGTAGAATAAGGTGGCAAGAGGATTTTTTTCCTGTTGTCCATACCTAGAGGCTATAAATTCCCACTAGTACGCATGGCATGACAGCAAGAATTGCTGGATTAGCAAAGAACTGCTAACCAAAAACTGAATTTGTGCAAGCAAAACTCTGCTAAGTGTTTCAGAGATGGCAGCTTTCCCAATCTCTTTCTGTGCTGCAGGCAAATATCCATAGCACAGTCTGTGGAAGAGGAAAGAGGCCATCACTGCCTTCTGCTCCTCAGGTAGAATTCCTGAAAAAGCAAAATGTATTTATGCCTCATCCCTCTGTTTGTCTTTTATATTCAGCAAGGTGGGCCTTTGGAGGACCCTTAGCATACCCCTATTTAGCACGGGACTCCAAGGAGAAGGCATGTTGTTTGAAGGATGAGTAAGAGTGGGATGGGAAGGGTTTCATACAGTTGCCAAATCTCTGCTGGTCAGTAGTCCCTCAGTTGTCCTAATTGGTGGTCATAGGTTAGAACAAGCCTAGATCACTCTGACTTATTGACAGGGACAGGATTTGAGCTGCTGTGGCTGAAAGCTGACCCCTGAGACTCTCACTATGCTTTTGCTAAGACACTATTTATTCAGGATCAGATATAGCCCCTGCACCTCCCCCTGGAGAATAACACAGGGAAACCTTGTCAAGGAGCTATTAGCCAAGGGGGTGGAGGGGCAGAAATCTGGAACAGTGCAGTGCAGGTTAATATGAACACATTTAATCCTCAAACCTCCTCTCAGCATTAATCATTTCCATCTGTAGCACGTGCTGCTGTTGCTGTCAGAGTTGATCCTTGTCCAGCTGGCTGTTGCAACTCTTGTACAAGGTGCCAGATCTTCCCAGAAGCCAGAATCATTAACGCCATGAATCACACAGCCTCAGCTGGCTCAAACCACAGGGCTTTGTTTCAGAGACCTCTGTGTCCATGCAGTTTCTCTTTTCTTGCTCACCTTGAAAAATGCAGTAGGGTTTACATGCGCACCCCTTTTCCTGGGCAATGTTTATCCTTATGTTTCTGACATCCTTAATTTGTTAGCTGTTATGCTGTTTTAATTGGTGTCTATAGCAGATCCATATGAATACTATAGAAACATGTGAATACTTATTTCTACTTGCCGATAAATTTGCATCTATTGCATTTGTGCTATTTAATTTCCAGGGTAAGGGATGCTGCCTTTTGTTCTGTGTTTATGAAACACTGGAGCCATAATAAGATGTTCAGGGTCCTGCAGTCAAATGGCAGCTCTGAGGTCGTCTTGGACCTGAGCCACTAGAGTAGGAGAGGTGCCTGCGGGAGCAGCCGTGCCCAGCTGAACTCACAATGTGAGCAGCCATCCATTTTTCCCTCCTTTCAGGTGCCAGGGAGAGGAAGACCTGACAGGCAGGGAGAACATGCACAGTGCTACTCTGCATGGGACCATGACTCTTCTCTCCAAAGCTCTTTCTGAGTGCTGCTGGAAGGGAACTGTGGCCAGGGTCCATGTGGGAGGAGAGAATCAAAGCTGTGCCCCAGTCCATTACCAGCAGGTGAAAGGGTGGTGCCTACTCCTGGAGCTGAGCTTGGGACTCTTCTTGGAGTCTGGACAGTAGCAAGAGCCCTTCTTGTACTATGGCTATGGCACAGGCTATGCCAAGTTAACTACTCTTTGAGCTGAATGCTCTGCTGCATTCATGTGTGCTCCTGAAGGGCACCCAGTCTTGACGAAGACATCCAGGGATGGAGACTCAGTTGCTTTAATTCACAATGTGCTTCAGTGATTAATCACTCTCATGATGAAAAGTTGTATTTTACTCCCAGTTTTAATTTCTCCAGCTTCAGCTTCCATCAAGTGATCCAAGTTATGCTTTTCCTTGCTAAATTAAATAGCACTTCAGGACCTTCTTGTTTCCCACCCAGGGAAGTACTTGTACATTGTAATCACATCACCTTTCAGTCTTTGTTTTGTTACTCACTAAACTGATTCTCCTCTTCAAGTCTTTCAAGTGCAAGGTGTATTCTCTGTCTTTTGGGTCATTGTAGAAGCTCTTTTCTGCATCTTTTTCAAATGTTTGCAAACTCAGCTCAATGTCACTATCACACACTCCTCTTTCTGCTGCAGGACATGTTTTTCTGTTCTAGGATGACCCTGGGACCTCAGGGTGGGATTTCTGGACATTGTGATAGAGCCTTCCCTGAGTTGCTGCTCCAGGATGGAGACTGTCAGGCTCTAAGCTTGTTCTATAGTCTGTGTTTAGATACAGTGCTTTGCACTAAAACTTATTAAAATTAAAATTTCATGGCTAAGCCCAGCTTCTCAGATTGTCTCTGTTGTTCTCTATGACTGCTTGTCTGTCTCAATATTTTCATTCTACCCATCTTTGTCATCTGAAAATTTGATCATCAAAGTTTTTGAAAGTATTTCTGGATCACTGGTAAAAACAAATGAGTTGTATCACATCTAATATAGTTCCATGCAAAAAAAGTCACTAGAAACAATGTGATTTCAATTATGATTCTTTAATAAAATTGTGTTCTTGGAATCTGTCAGCCTGTCAAGTTAAATCCATTTATATGTGCCAGCTTTTATATGCTGCAAAGCTAAACTGAGCACTTGAGCAAGGTCTGTGTCGTCTACACTACACACCTACAGTTTTCTCCATTAAACAAACCATAAAACCTCAAGGATGTTTTCCATAAAACTGTGTTGATGGCATTAATTACATACTTCACTATCTATTGGTTGAATTTTGTATTAATTTCCCTGTGATTTCACTTGGGACTGATATTGACAATTTCTCTGGGTCACCTTCCTTTTTCTTTTTGAATTTTGGGCTGAGAAAATTCACTAGCTGCACATGCCAGAACTAATATATATCGTATCTTTTGAATTTCTGTCCTGTGCTATTGTACCCACAGATATAACTTGTTATACTGCTCATGTGAGTGTTACAGACAGCAGATGATTGCTTGCTTCTCCTGAAAACAGGTACAAATGACCACTGTTGCTTGATAATCAAACCATAAATATTTGTTTGGTTGTTTTTTTCTTTTTAACACTACATCTTCTTGAGAAAGTTCACTCCATTCTGTTTAGGAGCAGAAAGAA
>NW_010301178.1:15542-31364 GCF_000700745.2 Antrostomus carolinensis | reverse complement strand
CCCCCCTCCCCCGTACCCCCTGTTAACCTATGTGTTTATGTGCTACTATCGTGGCCTAAAGCTGTAACATTCAGACCCACAACACAGAACTCTGCCAGCTCTAGAAGGAAATGAGAGAGGGAAAGCATTTCCATTCTATATGGGGCAATGCTGCACTTTGTTAGGCATCTGTGGAGCACTAGTCATTGGCATTCTTAGTTGATATTGCTGGTTTGAAGAATATTTTGTGATTCAGTAATTACAAGCAGCACAGCAAAATGTAATAATGCCTATAAGGCATTTTGCAAAGAAGAAATTTGATATCTCTATGGCAAATTTTAATTCTATCAATTCAATCTGTTCTGTCTATTCAAACAATTCTATCTACTTGATTAAATCACCAGCTCTGCTAGCATGGAGTAAATGCCAAATACAAATTCCTCTATGGGGCTTAGCACCTCCCTGGGGTCTTTCACGTGCTTTCTATTCTTTCATGTTCTTTCAGTTCCTCTTTTAAGGTCTTTCACAGTGAGGCACTGAAGTGTGAGGTTTGCTCAGGCTATGGCCAGGCCTTGCTCCAGAAAAAGACAGAAATGTTTCACATTATTTTTCTGGTAGACATATGCTGCTTCTTGTTCTTGCTCCACCAGCTCCCTTTTAATTTGTATTTATTAAAGCTCTTTCTCAGAGGCCTGTGAAAACTGAGACACTTCAGAACACTTCCTTTATTTCCATTCTCACAGGCCTCTATTACAAGGCTTTAGTTAAGCCTTCAGAGAAAATAATTCTGCTTTGATTCTTCAGTCCTTCAAGTCTATGATATGGGGGAGTGATAACTGATCCAAACAGTTTTGTATTATATAACATATATTATTGTGTATTTAGGGGAAATATATAAATGCATATATACCTTAATTAAAAAAAAATATATATATATATGTGTATATATAGATATCCATCAAGTCATTTGAGTTGACTCCATCATGGCATTTGAGTTTCTCTCTGGATTCGCTGGTAAATAAGTTTGCACTGGGAATATGGTTAGCTGACAGGGAATATAAAGATTTAGTGGGCATGTACTTACTTTGAATATAAAAGGTAGCAACAAATTTAAAAGATTTTCTTTCGACTTCATAACAGCATATTTTTCAAGTTACTTAGTGAAGGTAAGGCTGCCCAGGGAGGTTGTGGAGTCTCCTTCTCTGGAGACATTCAAAACCCGCCTGGACGCCTTTCTATGTGATCTCATTTAGGTTCCTGCTCTGGCAGGGGGATTGGACTAGATGATCATTTGAGGTCCCTTCCAATCCCTGACATTCTGTGATTCTGTAAGGCCAAACATAAATTGGACAAGATCAAAAGACAGGATGCTTAAAAAGCACATATAAATGGCCACAGTGGTGATTAAGGGATTAGAACATCATTCATACAAGGAGAGGCTGAGAGATCTTGGATTGTTTAGCCTTAAGAAAAGGCTCAGGGGAGATCTTTTCAATTTGTATAAATAACTGATGGGAGGGTGTAAAGATGAAGCCAGACTCTCCTCAGTGTTATCTAGCGAATAGACAAGAGGCCACAGGCACAAATTGAAATACAGGAAAAGCCATTTAAACATAAGGAAGAACTTGGAGACTCAAAACACAACTATACACTATCTTGTGCTTTGAGCAGGGGGATTGGACTAGACAATCTCCAGGGGTTCCTTCCAACCTCAGCTATTGTGTGAAGATTTGGGTTTTTCAATTTGATAAGGCTGTGAAGGAATTTCAATAATTCTACAGCAAGAGTTAGTCACTAATCTACTTGCCTGCCTGCCTGCCTGATAGGGATGGAGTAGAAGTCTCTGAATCAGTGATTTAGCTTTAATCCTCTTCCTGCAGGGATGTGGGAAAGGGTATGTGGTTACATAAAAGGACAAAGAGGATAGCTGCAGTATTAAAGATTGATACATCTGTCTCAGAGTAATGAGACAGAATGAGTGTATCCCAAGCAAATGCAACCTAATAGCTGTGCTCCCAGTACTAGGGAAAAAAATATCTGAGACAGTGCATCCTGCTGGGATAGCATGTATGTACCTTCAAGTCACATTTGACTATTAGAATTTACAGAGTGCTAAAGCTGTGTAATGAATGCATAACCTCTTTTTTTTTTTTTCTTTTTTTTCATTTTTCTCCCTCTGCTCTTCTTTTCACAGCTCTTATTGGTGCCTGTGGTGGGAATTACACTTCTGCTACAGCTGTGATCTATTCCCCAGATTTTCCTGACACATATGGCACAGGCAAAGTCTGTTACTGGACCATACAAGTTCCAGGAGCATCTCAAATCCACTTCAGTTTTGCCCTTTTTGAAATCAAAGATGCTGCAGATATGGTAGAATTGCTGGATGGCTATACCTATCATGTACTAGCTCGTTTTAACGGCAAGAACCGGCCTCCCCACACCTTTAACATCTCTTTGGATTTTGTAATTTTGTACTTTTTCTCAGATGAAATCAATCAAGCTCAGGGATTTGCTATCAGATATAGAGGTAAGAGGCTAACTTTGCCATTCCTACCCTTCAATAAGCCATTAAAGCATTTAATTCACACAGATTTTTGAAGTGGCAAAAAACCAGCAAATATATTAACTCTTATGTCTACAGGTGCTTCATCAATCTTGTTGCCACTGCTCAGTGGGTAAAAGCTTCACTAAAATTTCTCTCAAACTAGAACATTCCAGTCAGCTCTATCATAAATAGCAAAATTTAAATTTTCAAAACTTAAATCCTATACATACCTGCCTTTCAAAACAGATTGGAAAATTACTAAGTTGAAACAAAACATGAAAACAGTAGTCCATGTGCATCTTGGTGCATCTTGGTTCATCTTGGCTCTTTCCAATTTTATTCCACTCAGATCGAAAGGACCCAAGAAACTATTTTAGTCCTTGAGTTGTACCTACTGTTTTGATGAACAATTAGCTTCCAGAAAAATTCTGAGAACACCAGCTTGGTCAAGTACAGGCTTTTTCTGGTATCAGACATAATTTCATTACTGGACTTATCTAAGGAAGCCAGAGAGCAGCACATGGCTGTTTACAGGCAGAAAATAAAATCCAATTACACCTGTTAAGAAGTTGTTATTGTAATCATACTCTTTTGTTTTCAGCTGTGAAGGACAATGTGCATCAAAACAAGATTCCATTGAATCAGACCTTTTCAGAGAAGATAAATGAACAGGCAAATCTCAGCATCAATGCAGCCCGGTCATCAAAGATACTTTATGTCATCACAACCAGTCCAAGTCATCCTAGTAGCTCCATGCCTGGTAATATTACAAGAAAATGTAGAAACAGGAAAAATGTTTTGCCAAGGCACAATCTAGATCATTATTTCCTTTGCCTCCTCGCCCACATTATCTGATCCGCTGTGCCTCTTACTAATAGATGAATTTTCCTTTAGTCTAAATACCACTAATTGTGCTGCTCTCGTTACTTTTCAAAAGTCACTTCTTGGCATAAATCAGTTAGAAATAGTGTGAAGATGGTGAGTCCTTGAGAATAAAAGCACATCAGAATGAGATGTGAGTCAGAGCTGCCTCCTCACTAGAATCAGCTTCAGTGATGAGTGCATACCACAGAGGTGGCAAAAGGTGCTGAAAAAAAGAGCGAGCTATTGTAGAGTCTGGAGGAGCCTGAATGCTGGATACGTCCCAGTTATCTCAGTTAACAAAAGCTACAGCAATAATATAAAGAGGGCTAGACAAGGATTAAGCAAGTTAATGGGTGCAGGGAAGATGCCGCTGAGAACTGACACGTCTCTAGAACTCACATTTAAGACATCACTTCATTCAGGAAATTGTTGCGTTGTAAATAATTGAAGAGATGCACTTTTACTATTGTTGAAGCTGGTCCTGGAACACACTATGGATACTCAATAGTTCTGTAGTTCTGAAGCTGTCTGCATTCCAAACCTGAACCGTAAAGGCATGACTGCACATGAGCTACATACACCCAAACTAGCCAGACTGCAAAACATGCCTAGGATATTCTGGCACTAGGCCCAGGCTAGTGGCTGAGTTACCGCAGCTACATGTCTTAAACTAGCCTGGGCATACTGACCTAAAATGAAACTGCATCCTTAGCTTTTATGTAGTTATGAAAATGCTATAATGAACAGTCAGTGCTTTGAGGAAGGAGTATTGAGTGGGAGGGAACTTAAGCTTCCTTTTTCTGCTCCTTTGAGCTTCAGGACTTCTGAAGGTGATGGCCTTTATTCAGTTGTCCTAATAATTCAAGATCCTTGCAAGGCTGTTCAGTGTGCTAAATATATCAGAGTTACATTCTAGTGCTGTTTTCCCAGTTCAACATGCTGTACCCTCCCACTGCAAAACTATGGAGGTCCAAATGAAAAGGTGATCTAAGAATTTAGAAAGCAGAGCTCCTTAAGCCCCAATGTCCTTAACAGTTAAATTGTTACAATGTATCAAGCTGTTAACTTTAAGTCCTGCTTGACTTGCTAGTACAACCAGAATGAAATTGAAATGTAAAATACAATCACCAAGAGCCTTCAGTGTAAGGTAATAAAATAGCAGACCACAAATACCGATCACCTGTCTTTACTAGTAGACTCTATAAAGGAAAAAACTCCACATACTTTAAACTTAGTGATTACTTTCATAATTAGTGATATAAAACTAGGCTATCTCCTTGCAAACATAGTTGCTGCTAATAGCATGTATTCCAGTATGTTGTTTAGTCTGCTTTTAAATTTTCCTCAGAGTGTGTTTTGATTCCTTTCCTAGATTCTAGTTATTTACTGGTATATGCTTTGTTTTCCCAATTTTTAATTTTATAGGGAGCAGTCCTGCATGGGGAGAACACAGTTCTGACTGAGAGTTACATAGTTTCTGCCAGTCTTTGTAGAAAATACTTAAAGGTTTAAGGTATCTTCAAATTACAGTTTTGAATAAAGCATCAGAAGGCCGTGTGTTTCTTTTGTGCAATACTCTTACTTTAAAAATTGTAAGTAAATGAATGTACTGAGAGCTTCTCCTCTCCTCTTTTCTTTTACAGAGTGGACAATATATAGTCTCACAGCACTGCTCATCCTAAGTGTTACAGCCATAATAGCAAAGATATTTCTCCACATAACCGTGAGGTGAGTATGGGACAAAAACATCCCTGGAGAACTGACATCTCAATTCAGTACCAAACCTGGTACATTTCATTTCTTTTCCTTCTGATAATGTCATATTGATCATATTCAAAACCAAGTTATATTACATATTTTTATCCTCATAAAAGATACTAAATATGCACATTTTTAAACTTTACAGTCTCTTAGGATAGCATTTGCTGCGAGCATATCTCTTTTGGTCATGTTTTGACAAAATTTGTATTTTAAGGAATAAAAAGGTTTCTTATACTGAGTGATGTTATAAAGCAAAGAGGAAAATGTAATCAGACATCTAGTATTGGTGGAAAGAGGTCATATTATAATAATACTTTGCAGGAAAAAAATTAAAACCTCATCCCAGACTGAAGATCTGGAGGGGAAAAAAGTTAGATATAGGCTAGTTAATACTTATTTTCTTTTACTGAAATACTGAAAATGGTTCAAAAATGAATCACAAAAATAAAAATCTGTATTATTCTGTGACACTTAAACAGTATAATTTTTTTTGCCTATTAAAGCCAACTTAATTTTATTACTGCATTTCTCAACACTTACACCAAGTAATTTTTGTGTCCTCTAGATGGACACTCATTAAATGAAATGATGGGTGAGTTATCAACAAATCATAGATGTTGAATATTGTATTTAAATACCATAAACAGGCTTAAATATAAAGGAAAGTAATTTATGTTAAGAGCAGTTATTAATAGAATATGTACAGACTTCTTAGCTTAATGTCACTGCTTTCATTAGGGTAGCAACTATTCTAGCAACAGTATGCTTAACTTTTCATTTTGTCAGGCAACAACAAACACTCCAAAAACCCATGTAACTGTGCAGCAGGTAGAAAGACAAGGTGTCACAGATGTAGTAGAAGGTGCTAGCATCACCAGTGTAGCAGGAGTGCAGACATACTAACAATAGCAGTTGCCCAAGCACCTTAACACTTACAGTGAATTAACACTTGTTTCCTAGATCCCATCAGATACCATCTGCGACTGAAACAGAAGATTCCAGTGAGGTTAGAACTGCTGGCGAGATCTGGAGTATATTCTACCAGCCATCCACATCGATATCCATCTTCAAGAAAAAGCTTCGAAGTCAGCAAGATGATTGCAACCCACTAGTGGGAAACTGAAGTGTCTTTTATTTTACAAGAATCAATCTTCTTAAAATGCAGGTGACTTTGGAATAATCCTGGGGTTTTTTCTCCCTCCCAATCTCATACTTGTTTTCCCAAAAGTCTATTTCCAAAGGCCTTTGAGTAACTTTGCCTATCTGCTATTCTCTTGGGTATACTAATGACAACAGACTTAATTGTGGCAATAGTTTTGAAATATCTGGTGCTCATCAAATCTGTAGTGCTGTTAATTACTGCCTTTAAACCAATGCACTTAAAATACATGTAAACACCTGTAGAATTCAAAATGTCCTGTACCCCTGCCAAAAGTAATTGAATGAGTATCTGCAGGTTCGGGACTTCCTGTGTCCTACTTTCCTGTACCACTGCATTGTATCAGGCCACTTCAGTCCCTTTATTCCCAAGGCTGAAGACAGAGGTGGATACTGATAATCTGTTCAGCTGCCACTGCAACCAGAGCTTACTTGCCTTAGTGTAAATGTGTCTAAATGGTACTATACAGCAAAATGGGAAAGACTTTGAGAAGCTATCAGCCTGGCTGCCAAGTGCTCTGCTGTTTCTACATTTTCTGTTTCCACAAGCAGAGATGGACAAATAAACAAATCAAAATCAGGAAGCAAACACTCCATAGAGTTTCAGCTGCAAATGTGAGTTTTGATGGAGTAATACTCATCAGGTCAAGTTCTGCACAAGCAATGAAGACTTTTAACTTACTACATCTGACCCATCATTCAACGATGATTATAATTTTGTTCATATTCACAGTGATCCTTTAAAAAAACCCTATTGTACTCCTGTCTGATGTCCTGCAGTCACTCCAGATGTAAGCTTAGGACTTCTTAAAGGATTGCTCAAAGAAACTGTAAATCCACTGAATTTTTAAACAGTGAGGCTGATGAATGCAAATTCTTACTCTGAAGTTAAAGATACTGATTTCAGCAGCATAAATTGTTTACAAAGTTGTAGCCTGCTATCAACAACTCATCTATGCCAGGCGGTGCATCTGAACACATACATAACAGTTACTTAATACTTGCCCGTGAGAAGAAAAAGCATCTCCTCACCTCCCAAATTAAAACTACACTGCATTTTTAAGATTTTTAAGAATATCAGTCCACCCACAATGCTCAGACTTCTCATCTCACCACTGGGGATCAACAGTGAGTCTTTCAGCCTCAGCACGTCCAGATGTTTAGGAAAAACGACAATACAGAAGTCAGATAAATTGATTGGAAGAGTTTACTGAGTGAGCAGCTCCTAAAACTAAGTTAGGGGAAATTCAGTGAGAGCCATTAAAATACAGTAATTCTGGTTAAGACAAAAGGAATAAATACCAGTTTAAACATATACCAATGGTCTGTGTATACCAGACCTGCAGTCAGAGAACAACTATTAAATGCATCGGCAAAAGATAACTAAAAAAAGTAAGAAAATTACCACCAAGTTTAAATTCGCTGTAGTATCTGCCCTTCGGTTTTTAACATACAACTCCCTCCTCTTGATGTGGTCTGTAGATTTCCTTGAAAAAACAGGGCATCTAAAAATTAAACAATGAAATACTGTGCCTTACTTGACATTGTAGGTCTAGTCTTTTACCTGAATTTATTTCATTCTAGCTCCATTTATGTACCACAGGTGAGTGCCAGAGACAGCTGAACAATACCAAAATAAATGCTTAATAGAAACAAGACAAGCAATTATGGAATTGTTTATATAAAAAATGGAGTATCATGGGAACGTCTAGTACTTTCTTGCATGAGCTGCTGGAAAGAATACAGGAAAAGATAATTACAGTATAGCCTAAAATCAAGATAGGACAAGTTGTAAAATATGCTGGTTATCTCTTACATGTCATTAGGTTGAACCAAAAAAACATTATCTGTTTCACACCCAACAAAATTTTTTGAATTGCCTTTTTAACAGTCTGGTTTTGCATCATGCTGGGTAAGGAAAGAGTCTACCTCACAGATTTTTAGCAAAACAAATTAGTTTGCTTC
Source organism: Antrostomus carolinensis (assembly GCF_000700745.2). Taxonomy (NCBI): domain Eukaryota; kingdom Metazoa; phylum Chordata; class Aves; order Caprimulgiformes; family Caprimulgidae; genus Antrostomus; species Antrostomus carolinensis. The sequence goes on along the minus strand of NW_010301178.1, from coordinate 23,092 downwards.
CTAAGCATGCTTAGTATGGTTCACTAATGGAAAACCAGGAGGAAAGAATCAGAATATAAAGCTAGATCCTTAAGAGTTAAGTTATGGGCACATTGTGATGAAGCTTTGTTTGCCTGCCTTATCTAATGTTCTTGTACAGTCAAAGGGACATTCATAAAGTAGTTAGCTAATGCTGATAAACTGGGGAAAAAAAAAAAAAAACAAACCCAAAACATCAGGAGCACTATGCCATGACTGATTTCTGCCTGCTGCAGAAGGGGAAAAAAAAAAAAATACAGAACTGTGAAGCTTCTCTTCAGTAAAGAATTTAATTTCACTATAAATTTAGAGAAAGCCCATTGCAAACAACAAGAAGAAAGACTGATGCTACTAATGCAAAATCTAGAGAATTTAGAAACTGAGATTTTGTATTGGTCCCTTAGCTCCTGAACTATTTTTTTAAATAATAAAGCTGTAGTTCGTGGACCTTTCTTAGGGAATGTTTATCCAATTTCTGTATGAAAGACCTGTAAAAACAGCAGTTACAGCAGATTAACTGGCCATGGCAACAATCAACATGACTAAGCCTAAGGTATTGGACAGTGCACAGGTAAACACACTAATAAAAGTGTAGAGGAAATTGTTATGTTCCCCCCAAATCTTTCAGATTGTCTGATTTAGATACCTTTAATACTAGGAAACAGAGCAATAGATAGAAATGTATGGACAGGGTCCCTTAAATAGCACTTCTTACTATACAAGCCTGAGACTATAAAGAGCAAGTAGATCTCTGCTGTGGATGTTTTCAGAAAGTGTTATGGTCACTCGAGCTCCTAGTACAAACACTTCAGTGGCACGGTGATATATGGCCAACATATATGGTATCCATTAACATAGCACTTTCCTATAAGGATTTGGGGAGAGAAAGAAGAAAAGTGTGACATGCACAACTGTTGTAATCCCACGATTCAGCATACAGAAATGCCCCTACAACACTAGCAGCTGAGTGCTGACAGCTGGAAGGCACAGACACCTCAGGATCTAGTGTTTACAGCATTTTCTTCAACCAAGTAAAAATAACTGCAGAAGAATAATTTGTTTGGAATTGTATCTGAATGGCCTTCTGACCTCCTACCTAGCAGTTCCCTCAGCAGGCTGGACTGGCTGCAAATGTGAAATTGGCCGCAATTTCAAAAGCAACTGCTTTGACAACAAAACCATCAGGAGGAGCTGCCTCCTCATATACACACACATTCCAGCCCCTGCTCCAGCCCCCTCCTCACTCTGTTGTGTTGGTACGACCAGCTGTGTGGTGGTGCAATAAACTCATAAGGTTAAAAATTACCATCGCTTTTTCTTCCCTGAGTTACTCCTAACAGAGTTAAGTTCTCTGATCTTGTTTATTGGGTGGCTGCACAGAGAGATGAGCTAACACAGCTAAGTAGACAATAAGACATAGGAAAAAGACAGTTGTCTGCCCCAGAAGCAGGGGCAGTAAGTACTTACGTTGGCACTGCCACTGTAGCAATTTGTAATTGCCTCCTTACTTTATGCAGCATGTCAGTTACAATAGCTTACAGTATATGTGGACCTCAGGTGGAAGGGGGCCAGCTGGACAAGTGGCTTCCCTAATTCAAAATCGACATTTAAAAGTAGTTCAGTTTGTTGACTAAATGATTTTATATGTACTTTTGTCTTCTTAATATTGTTATGATGGAGGGAAATAGAGATTGTGTTATTTAAAAATGTGCGATATGTTATCATAGTAATATATATATTTATATATGTATAGGAAATACATTATTTAATACAGCATATTATGCCTGTATCTTCCAAACATTTTGTAGGAAGAAGAAATGTTAGTTTACACTCTGGGAAAAATAAATTTTCTATACAGTGTAACCATAGAAAAAAATCAAAGATAATTCATTGGTATATATGATAGAAGAACATTGAGAAGAGTGTAACTTTGTGGCAGATTAGATGCTGATGAAACAATTGCTTTAAGATGCACTTTCCTCCTTTGAATCTCATTTCTAGCTTGTAATTGTATTAGGCTGTTCATCAGATTCTGCAGATTCATGTGGCTATACTCCCAGGACCATTTTAACATCAAACATGTCATCTGCTTTTTCAATCAAGCATTAACATAGTCTTTTTTAGGGCTTGCTTCTGCCAGATTTCCTACAGCTAGCAGTGTTGAGGAGGTTTATCGCACTGGTCATGCAGACAACCCAGTAGTATTGCAGAATTACAGTCTCTGTATTCCAAGCTCCCCTGACAATAGTATAAATGGGAGATTTTTAGTGATAGTCCTGGAAACTACTGGATCTGGCCCTTATGACTAGAGGCCAAACACATCAGCAGACACTTGGCGGCCACTGAATAAGCATGACTAGCTGTTCCAGTTTCATCTGCTTAACAAGCCCTCTCAGGCGGTGGGAAGGACCATCAACAGATTTTTCTAGAACATCACTTTGCCTAAAGGAAGGGTGAACTACAAAAACAACTCCTGACAAATACTTGTTGAACTAGTTCTTAATACCTTGAAGCGATGATCTTTCACAATCTTCCAATGAAATAAATACAGTCCAGTGATAGTTTCACCTGAATATTACTTGAGACGCTTACAAACAACCTTATCATTCTGCTACCTTGAGATCTTGAGAGTGAAAAATATAATTGCCTTCAGACCATACCACTTTTTCTATAACAACACACCCCCTGACACATATACATTTCATGCAACTCATACTTTCTCAACTTTACCAAGCACCTGTGCTTTGGGATGAAATTTGGCATTCTGAATTTCAGTCTTAAGAAAATTTGTAAATCCTATGGCCATCACATAAACCAAGTAAGACTGACAAGAAAGCAGAATAAATCAAACCTGAAATGACTCACCACTGAAATATGTGCTGTGTTTATACGTGGTCATCCTGCATTCACCAACTGGCTGTAAGTAATGATTATAAAAGAATAAGTACAGTTAATTTCTGCAGAAGGAGTTCAGTTAGTATCACTAAAGTATAGACAAGCATTGAGTAAGGGAGGCAGAAACTACTGCAGTTCACCAGCAAATTACAGCAGGATTGTCCACTGTGGAGGTTAGAATATTTGAGCTGAAAATGCTGAGAATGATTACAGACAGAAAATAGGTTATTGCTCTGAGAAACAATTTCTGAGGTAACAGCAAGTTGAAGTTTTCAGTGTTAGAAGTAACTGTAACAATTCTTTCAGTGTTTTCTGTACAAATTGCAGCAACATGTAATGCTTTTTCCACTTTCCTGCTAGATTCATCTTTTCTTTCATTAATTCCTCCTTCTAATCAAAACAATGCCACACTCAAATCTTCAGCTACAGTTACGGAAATGTCTGAATACCAGTGTCAGATACCAAAACTCTCCAGCTTTTCATGTCAGAACTCAAACTCTCATTTTCCTTTAGAACCACTACTGTCACAAGGGATTGGCCTCCCCTTACACAGGGGAGATTACTCAGCTTTCCTTTCTTGCCATTCAGGTTATGAGACTCCCCTTACACTTCTGTTTATTCTGCAAACTGTTGCCTTTTTTGTTGTTGTTTCCTAAGCAACAGTTTCATTCCCCATGAGGGAGATGTATCCTTTATTCTGAAAGAGACACTTTTCTATGAAGTGTTTAAGTCACAGGAGCACAGGGCTTCCATAGCAAGATAAAATATCTTGTTTCAGTTATGCTGTTTTCTCCCTGGCTAGACTTAGGCTGCCTCCACACAGTACAAACAGGGTCATCCTTTTAAGGACACTTTACTCATCATGCTACACAAGTACAACCAATGTTACCTAACAGCTGTCATAGGATTTGACAGATGCACCCAATATTGCTACAGCAAAAATGAGATAGTGTTACAGAAACACCAAGTGTTAACCATAATGTGCAATCTCATTAATAGTCTGCTCCTGCTTTTCTTGCTTTACTATATGGAGGTTGGTGCCTAGACTCATTTTGCCACAGATTTACTCCTTCATTGTTGACCCTCAACAATGAAAAGAACCTCCCCCTGCCAAATAGAAAAATATTCATTTTTGATAGAAAATGTTTACATTTAGTCATTGAAAAAAAAAGCCACAACAGAGACAGAATAACACACACACAAAAAACCCAACAAACCAACCAAAACAAAACAAGTGCCACATTCAAGTTCAGTCAACAGCCCACAACTGTCTTTCTCAAAGAGGGAGAGTATGGGCTGACTGTTTTGTGGGACAGCAAGCGTAAAGGTATGTCCTATTCTTAAAAGCACAATCACTTCACTGTTTTCTTCAGAACAAGAAATGAGAAAACAAAACAGTAGTCAGCAATAGCAAATTATGGGGGCGCAAGGAAGGAAGAGGAAGGAGCCTCAGATGTGACCCATCAACACAGGCATATCAGCAAGACACATATGGCAAGGTTCGTGTTATTTTTAAGAACAACTGCTTAATGAACTGATTTGCAAATAAAACGTGTATTTAGAATCATTGGCAATTGCCAAGATTGTGTTCACCAAGCAAAAAAAGGGTACATACTTTGACTGGGAAGCACTCGCTGGTGCTGCTTAACTCCCTCCTGCCTGCTGCTCTTCCATTATTGTGCCTGTCTTCTCAGACAGACCAGGCTTTCCCGTAGTACCTGAGATGAGGATGATAACTGATCCTTATATGCTAGAAAGAATTCCATGCAAAATGATACTCTTCAGTTCAACAGTCTGTCATCTCAAACATGGAGTTTTCAGATATGAAACAGGGAGTTGGAGATAAGTAAGACTCATTTCTTGGATGAATTCTGAGGTGACTGAATTACAGTGCAGTTGAACGTGGATGAGAGGCAGGGAAAGCTCAGGTGATAACCAGGGGAAAATCTTTGGAGGAAGGAAGAAATGAGGTGGAGGCTGGAAAGGATTTTGTGTGTGTATGCCTGTATCACTGGATGGGAAATAAATAATGTACAGAGGCAAGGTGTTTACACAATAACATATAATATATAACATATATTACATAAATACCTACATGCATGTGTGCACACACACATGCAGGTTGCTATCCACATACCTCCAAGCCCCTCTCTTTTGTTTTCTGCGTGAACATCTTTGGTCAAATTATGCCCTCTGCTGACAAAAAGGCTAGCACAGCACTGATTTTTCACTTCAGTGGGATGAGTGATTTCATGATCCAGCTTGACTACTGAAGTTAGGATTTATCCAGTCACATTCACCTGCATCATCCTGGCTCAGGTCCTGAAAAAGTTTTAGTTCAGGACAATAAATTATTTTTACCTGAAATCAAACCAGAATTAAGTTTCCCTGCTGCAAGGAACAGGCAGGTTACAAACATAAATGAGGATGTCTTCCAGCAGATGTGTCATTCCTCATATACAGTAGGCAGGTTGTGTGAGGGGTTGGGGTGCCCCTGAAAGCCTCCAGGCACACCTCAACCCCTCACATAATCTGCATACTCTATAAAGGCCCAAGTGCTGTCCTGTTAGTTATGGACTGCTACACTGCAGTCTTAGCTTCACTGCATTTCTCTCCCTGTTTCCCCTGGCAGAGCTCTTCACCCTGTCTCTTCCACAGCATACTGCGGTGCACTACTTGCCTAACCCTTCACTTTTCCTTCTGTGCCCTACATCTTCATCTTCCTTCCTATGTATTTTTTTTTCCTTGCAATGAATATATCTACCTTCTGCCTTTCTCAACAGCAACATCAGCCAGGTGCAACCAGTGATGCAGAAGCAACAGGCAGCCTTCATGTGACACTGTGTGAGACTACCTGGGGACAGTATTAGGAAGGCAGCTAAAACTGTCAAGTACCGCACTTGCACTGCACACAACACCAGGTAAAAAAAGCTAATTTCTGGCGGACATTTAACTGTGGCACTTGCTGAAAGGTGAATGGTCCTGAGACAGAATGTTATGAGTTGCCTCCAGAAAAAAAACGCTTCTGAACTTTTTATCGTCATTTTTGTTCAGATCTCTGGGTGTATGTATATACATATCTACCTATAAATTATTTTTAAAAAATAGGACTATACTTTGAGGAGCACAGCTATCCAACATCCGTTCCCCAAAAACAAGAAGGACAACTTCTACATGTATATGCAATAAAACTGTATTTTTGTGTGGTTTTGCCTTTTTTTTTTTTTTTTTTTTTTTTTTTAAATACAGACATTTGTACATTTTCTTACAAAACTGCAGGTAACTACAACTTTTCTTAAATCATTTTTGGTCGGCAAGTATTGTAAAATCTTTGTGTGCAATTATGTATTTACAGGGCCTCATGTTAGTGATTTTCAATGATTATTACAATAATATCACACACTCTCAACATAAGACATGGCTTAAGATAAATATATTAGTAAATAAATATTCTGAGAACATATTTCCATAAATGAAATGTGCTGCTATACATATACAGAATATATACAAGATGTCTTCTAGCTTTTAAAACAATTTAAAAAATGGTAATGAAGGAGAAAGAGCCCTTTGACCATATTACAAATCTTTACAGCAAATTTTATACAAAACAATTTTAAGTGCTATAAGATAACTTTAATTAAAAACATTTTAAATAGTGCCTCATGAGCCAAACACAATGACAACTGTTCACATAAGTAGTAGAAAGGCATTTTGTTATAAAAACCATCTATCATGGACACCTAACCTGTAAGTCTGGATGGACATACAGGTAGCAGGGAATTAACTAAATGCTAAATATAAAACCAAACACAGAACTCAAGTGTAGGGCATTTCTGTGGTAAGGCCTGCAGCAACTGCTGTACTGGCAGATTTCCAGAACATGTGAATGAGACCAGTACATCCAGAACACCATGAGTAAGAATATTCAGATTTCTTTTTATAACCATATTTTACCACAACACACTGTAGTTAAAGAGTACAATGCATCTTAGGTGGCCTTAGATAGTGCCTCACAAAACACCGAGCAGAATAACCAAGGTAGTATACCATAGCTTCTACAACACATTTCTTTTGAATGGAGGAAGGAGAAAGGTAAGACTTTAAAAAAAAAAAAAAAAAAAAAAAAACACCAAAAACCCCCAAAAAACAAAACCCCCAAACCTTTAGAGTTTATTCTCCCAACACATACTACTTATTTCAGTCATTCAGAGAATGAGTAAGTTTTCAATAAGCTTTCTACACAGAAAATGTGTTTATTTTAAATCTTATACCCAGATATTGCCTTATATTAATTCTCTGAACAACTGGGTTTTGGTGTTTGAACATTTTAAAAGATTTAATGTGAATTCCTTTAAATAGAATTATTTTTTCCTAACTTATTGAGTACAGAAAGTAAAAGTAAACAGATGAATGTATTTGTTATTTCTTAGATGTTTACTTCTTTTAAAATATTTCATTTGGGACTACAAAGCAAACAAGTTAACTTTGCTGGTTCTCACAATTAGCCCAGCGCTGTCAAGGACATTACTTTGGCAGAAAATGTAACGTGAAGTGTACATCTCTTTTTCATCTCTTTTAAGTATCTCTAAAGCGTACTGAACTTCGGACAAATCTTTTCAGAAGACCGGCACTGTGGG
>NW_010301178.1:0-15511 GCF_000700745.2 Antrostomus carolinensis | reverse complement strand
CAGACAGGACGACACTGTGTCCTCAGGCACATGCAGCATGACAGGCAATTTAAACCATGCTGTGGTAGCCTCTTACTCAGAAGCCGCTGTTTCCACAGGAAACAATTGCTATCAGAAGTGACGACATATATTATCTCGTGATAACAAACATCCCCACTAGTATAAGAAAAAAAGTATGTGCCCAGGCTAATGGGGTACAGAGAAGACTCTGTACACAAGACAAAAATGAAGCACAACTGGCCGGGCCCAAGAAACCTTTATAACAGATTGATCTATGGAAGCTACATCAACCATAGCAAAGAAGAAAACAATGATTAAACCAAGTCCCTCACTTTCCCACATGAACAAAAGGTGACAAGCACTGTTTCCCTTAGGCATGCTTGCAGTCCATAAGGAAACAAGACACTTTCCGAGCTGTTTCCAAAATAAGTCAGCCAAGCTGCAAGCACGCTGCAAGCTCTGCTCTCCTGCACATGCCAGCATTCCTCACAGCCATAACAGGGGCTACAGGTGCCTGAAAAACTTCCTGTGGAAGGCAAGGTTCATTACCTACAAAGGTATTACCCTTTCTGAGCACTTTCTTCTAGTATCTGTTTGAGGGAGGAGTCCTCAGCATTCCTCACCAGTCAGAAGATACAAAGATGTCCATGGTTTAGCAGGAAGTGAGGATGAGAATGTTCCAAGCTATCAGTTTCCCTACCCTCATTCTATTAAAACTAATAATGGCCAGAGACCCTTCCTAGCCAAATCATCAGAGCAGCATGAAAAGGGGAGGAGGGGAGAGGAGAAAGTCCAATGCTTCACCTCCCTCAGAATCATTCATATATAACTTGCTGGCTACCAGGATTTGCTACTAGCATTATTCGGTATCTGAGCATCCATTCAGCAGCTGTATGCTTCTGGACTACTGTATTTCAAGGTGCTATCTGGTTTCTAAGGCAGGTGTAGCCCTGAGCTTATCAAAGGCTGGACTCCTTTAAGTAGGAGATAACAGCATCTACATATAGCCTGGCTTATTTAACACACCGTGTTACCTCTCAGCAAGAGCTGACACGGTCACTTTGAAAAAGAATATATAAATAACACTTTGTCATTAAAATAGAAATGGCACTAGAGCTTAGAAATGCTCCACGCTATGTCCCACATGGGCTTTGCACGCAAATGGAGGCCTGAAGGCTTCAGGCAAAAGGGAGAAAGGAGATAATCAAGCTGATGTGGACACAGAGGAAAAGGAAGTGGGGGAGGGACTTCTCCACATTACCACTTTTGTGTGTTCGTCAAAGCTTATTAAAAAAAAAAAAAAAAAATTAAGTCCATGAGAATTTGGAGTCTCTGATAAGCTCTGCTTCTCCAGCCGGGATCATCTGGACAGGTCTAGTCACTGATTTGGCTTCTCTCCAAGGGATGAGATCCAGCACCTGAAGGATAAAGAAAACTAAGGAATATTGCATCTACAATATTGCATCCAGTTTTGGGGCCCTCAAAACAAGACATTGACTGGAGCAAGTTCAGCAGAGATCAAGATGCTCAGAGGGCTGAAGCATTCGCCCTGTGAGAAGAGGCTGAGGGACTGGGGCTTGTTCAGCCTGCAGAAGAGAAGGCTTCAGGGGTACCCCCTAGCAGCTTTGCAATACCTACATGGAGGTTGTCACAACGATGGAGCCAGGGTCTTCACAGTGCTGCCTTTTGGACAAGAGGGAAGGAGCTTAAGTTGAAACCTGACATGTTCAGACTGGATATACGGAAAATCTTTTCACCGTGCTGGCAGTCAATCATGGGAACAAGGGCCCAGAGAGGGGGTGCCCCTGGAGGTTGTCATGGCCTGACTGGATAAACTTGGTCTCATCTGACAAACTGAATAACTTTGTCTGATCTCAGAGCTGGCCCTGCTTTGAGCAGGAGGTTGGACTAGATGACGGCCTGAGATCCTTTCCAACCTAGGGTACCCCATGATTCTATGAACAACCTTAAGAACAGCCATGGCAAGGCAGGTAAGGAATACCCACTTCATTCTGTGAGTGGTTCTTTTTCCTCCTTGTGTATGTCCACAACAGAGACTTTCTCACATATTCTTCTAAAGCATTTCCAAGTTTTTAACTAATTTTTTTTTACCCTTCAGCTTGTCTGTCCCCTCCCAGCACCATGGCCTTGCCTACTTAGGCAGCTCGCCACAGCTGCCCTGACTGGCACGGTGTCCCTGGCTGCGGAAGCTCTAATGGGGGCCTGGTACTAGCAGTCACTTTTTCCCCTCCCCACAAAGGATGAGTATAAAAGCTCTTATTGGGTTAGCTAGCAAACTATCATCTTTTATTCCTCTAGCTATGACCAAATGAGCACAGGTAAGAAGGGAATAACACTTTTGGGCAAAGGATTAGTCAATAACCTGCTCTTATGCAAAGGATGTCAGCAACTTTTATGGCTGCAGGTACCTAAGAAGCTGGCAGCATTTCCTATGCTAGGACAGAAAGGTAGCAAGCAATCAAAAAAGCACACATATTACCTGTGGCCTTTGTGGTTGTCATCAGCTTCTGGGAGTTCAGAGTGGGACTGGGAAAGAGCATTCTGGCTTCCTCCTCCTGAGAGTAGTTCTGCTGCAGGAATGACGTTGCCTCGTAGCACACCCCCCTCTCATCCTGTACCTCTGCCATACCTTGGCAGCGCAGGTAAGTATCTAGCTCAGGCGCTCCATCCCAGGAAGTACAGCCCCCTGTGTGGGTCCCTTGGCACTCTGTAGGTAGGATCAGCTCACAGTCTCTGTCTTCAGGAATTATGGGAATGCGTTGACCCAGATCACATACACCCTTACAGCATCTTGGCAAGGTGTCATCAGGAAGCGTGTACTGCACGTTCACTGCATAGTCTTCTGTATAGCAGCCACCACCTCCACTGCCACTGTTGCTACTACAGGCTACCTGCTTCTCTTCATAGAAGCAGCAGGGCAACCCCTCATATTTTACCCCATCTGTCCTATGCAAATGGTCTGAGTTAATACTGTACAAGCCTGGGGTGTTTCCTGACTGTGGTTCTATTCCTGGGCTACATGTCCCCCACAGTGGAGAGCTAAGGAAGAGCGCACTACAGTCAGCTGTCCCATTGCTCGGCTCCAGGGCAGAGTGCTGGAGTTCAAAGCAGCATGCACATGCCTGCTCCATAAGCGGCCCTGCTATCTCTGGATTCTTCCAGTTCCTTTTAACATCCAAGGCAGCACCAGGAGCTGCCTCATGTCCTCCCTCTGAGGTAGTGCCATTTGGATCCCTGTGCTCTAGTGAGGAATTACTGCTATAGTTCATCTCCATGCTGCAATTAGACAGTTGGTCCCCTGAGGAAGAAGCTGGCATAGGCCGGCAGTCAGCACCCACCACACTGTGACCATGAGCTGGAAGCTCATCCTGGTGGGGGCCCTCCAAGAGAACAATTGCACTCCTGTTTGCACCACCAACCTCACCCACTCGGCAAGGGCTCTTACTGCGGTAAATGTATGGGTCATAGTCACTACTCAAAGAGCTGCGAAAGGTGGAGCAGCTTCCATAAACCCCTTGGTTGCTGACCTCAGTGCAGTCAACCATGGAATCACTGGAGGAGCAGTGGCACTGACCAGAACTGCTGCTGCTGCTGTCACTCCCAGGGCAGTCAGCCAAATATCCACTGCATACTGACCGATGACCATGATAGCAGCTAAAGCTGGAGGTACTGCCACTCTCCAAGTGGGATGAGGGCACTACATGCACCACAGGAGGGAAAAGCACACTGCTACCAGGCTGAAAGGCACGGGAAGGCCCCTTTGAGGAAATGCCAGCTGGAGGCTGTCCATCTTGCTCAGGGAAACTAAGGCCTTGGAAGTAGTAGTGCTGATACATGGTCTCATATTGGGAAAAGCACGCTGCTTTGGAAAAGTTGCGTCCACCAAACTTGGGTCTTCGGAAGTTGTGAGCTGGAGAGTAAGCCCTATGTTCCAGGCTACAGTGATGCGTGTTTAAAGCATGGTCCAAATGAATAGGCTGATAACTTCGGATATAGGCTGGGGACTGGGCTTGGTAGAGGCTCTGTTCACCATGTCGCTCAACTGTAAGTACTGTGATAGGGTTTCCATGAGGGTCCATGCTTGTCTGAGTGGGATATGCTGTTATTTGGTTTGCTCTGTGCACTCGGCCTGGGTAATGGACAGGCAGAATCACCCTCTGTTGCCGGCTGCGTGCTGGGTTGATGGATTCCAGACAGACTGGACCTGCATTTCCCTTCTTCTGTTCTGAATGAGAGAAAAAAGAGTGGGAAAAGAAGTAGGAAGGAATAAAAAGAAACATACTTTATGTATGAAAGAAGGGTATTTTGTTCTGAATTTAGTTACATTACACACACAACTGAGTTTTTTTTAAAAAGCACCAACTTTTTACACAGAAGGAAAAATAATGAAAAAAAAATACGTCAAGAGCAACTGCCTGGAAGCATTTGAAACACTCAACTGTATTTGCTTAAAAAGGAAAAGAAGTGAATTCAGGTACTGTTCTCATATATGCAAAACTTTCTGCTTACACAGCATTCCTGGTCTTGCAGGTTAAGAGCAAGGCTGGCAGTCATTGCTCGAGTTTTCACTTTACACATTATTTTACATAAATGTGTTATTAATAGAAACTTTTTTTAGAGAGGGCAACTAAGGGAAAACACATTCCAAGTTACAACACCACGGAAAAATAAAAGACAATACATTGTCTTTTTATAACTACCAAGAGAAAACATACCCATCTATTACAGCTCTTTCTCCTCCTGGTATTCAGGAGCTGACCAGCTCTGCCCTCTGCTGGGCAGTGCACCCACAACGAGGGAGAATACAATAAAAACTATGGGCTCTATGGAGATTTACAGACAGGTACAATTTCTGTTTCACCTTGTAAGTGAAAGTCCTTTAAGTCCAAAATGGACGACAACAGAGCATTAGTACTGCAGCACTTACCGATGATGTTATGGCGGCAGTGAGGGCAGGTATGATGCTGCAGAAGCCAAGGATCCACACATTTCTTGTGAAATCGATGAGTGCAGGGAATGACACGCAGTTCCTACAGGAACACATGAAGGAACATGAAAAAGTACTCCTTCCTAATGAGTGTATTTTTCACAGCTTATTTCTAGTATTTTCAACTTAGCTACTAAACAGATCAATTCCTAGTCTCGAAGTGTTAAGAAGGAAAAAAATGCCAGCTGTTCCTACACAGCTAAAAAGCACAACTGCTAGCGACTAGCTCTCACTAAGAGTCTGCAGGCACGTTAGAACTTCATGGAGATACACCACATTTCTTTAGGACACTTTTTGCTGTGTGTCCCTATGACCTAACACTGTCCTGGTTTTGCTAGGATAGAGTAAATTTTCTTCTTAGTAGTTAGAATAGCTGTGTTTTGGTTTCAGTGTAAGACTTGTTATGAGAAGAACGTTGATAAAAGTACTGATGTTATTAGTAGCTGCTGGAGCTCAAGGCCATCATGTTTGGCTGGTTCACAGCTGCATTAGGACTGGGAAGGAGAAACGCAGTGAAGAGCAAACCCCAAAACTGGCATTTGGATGTGCCAATGAAATATTCTAGATCATATCACGTCATGTTTAGTGTATTATCCAGGGCTGACCGGAAAGAGGGGGGATTCTCTCTCTGGCTTTCACTCAGGCTCTCGCTCTCCTGGGATTGTGGTTTTGGTTCGGGATTGTCGCTCCACCAGGATCATTATCTGGGAACAAGCCTGGCTTGGTCAGCAGGTGGTGAGCAGTTGCACTGTGTATCACTCATTTGTATATTTTATTACTGCTATCATTATCACTACTATTTTAATATTAGTTGGGGTTTTTTTAAGTCCTCTTTTATTTTCTATTATTAAACTGTTCTTATCTCAACCTACAAGCCTCCTTATTCTTGCCCCCAATCCCCTCCCCTATCCTCTGGGGGTGGGGAGGAAGTGGGTGAACGGCTGTGTTGGCTGCTGTCCAAGGGCTAGCTCAGTGAAACTATCACGAACACCTTGAAGGAGCCCATCATTGAAGTTTTCCTTAATATATAAAATGAACTTTAAAAAAAAAATAAAAATCAAGACTCCATTTAATGACACATCTTGCCTACAACTACTAGCAATGGAAAACATCCAGGGAAAAGCAAAAAAACAACACAGCATATATACTTTTTCCCTTGCCCAGCATTCTCATCCTCCAACTATTATCTGCGTATAGGATTTCCTGAGCCTGCTGAATATCTATCTACCAGTTCAGAAAACAGCAGATCTTTCTTCCAAGCACTGATCAAGTCTCCCCATGAGGTCAGGTTTTGAATTTGTAACATGTTTTGGCAAGAAGTTCCACAGGTCTACTACCTGCTGGTGGAGAAACACCAGATTTTGACTTAGATTGGGTCCTAGCAGTTTCATTTAATTGCACCCAATTGTGTATTGGAAAAAAAAAAATGAACATCTGATCCCTGTTCGTGCTCTCCATTCACGATTTTGTAACCCTTCTGCCCCCAGGCAATCTGGGACTAAACAGTCCTAGTCCACTCAGTCATTTTCAGTACAGAAACTATTCCAAATCTTTGATCACTTTGTGTCTGGCCTTTTCTGAAGCACTTCCATTTCCAGTATCTTTTGTGAAAGAACGTGACTCAACTTATACAGTGGTGCAATCATGTTTTCTGTTCAGTTCTCTAGACTTCCCCTTCTCATTTATAGTAATTTATTTGTCTTTTTGACTGCCACAAAGCACTGATCTGCTTTCAGAAAGCTATCTAAACCAGCTTCAAGATCCTGAACATAATGCTCACCTCACAACTCATCACTAATATATATGAAGGTCTTCCCTACATTTATCATTTCATGCTGAAGTTCATGCATAAATTTCCTGTCCAGTCAGCTGTGTACAGCCCTTCTTAAGTCCTTGTCTGCCTTCATCCTTGCTACTCTGAATAACTTCCCATCAGCTAACTTCATTAACTTTCTGTTTGTAGCTTGCAGCACTCAAATACTGCAGCTGGTATTTATTATGGCCTTAAAACTGATGAACTTTTTATGAATAATTTCAAAAGTGTGTCCTCAAAATATTTTTTTTATATTGAAGTTTAAAGCTGTGATTACTGTCTGCCTCTGTTCTAAGGAGTCTATTTTCTATTTCATCCTTTCATTGCTTCCTCTGGGTAGAACTTTCACAGAGGCAAGCACTGACATCAATGCAGTCACAGTAACTGAGGAGTCAAAAACCAGTTCCTGAACCTTTTGGCATCTCCTCCTTCTCCTCCGACCTCCCAGCAGTGCTATGTACCTGACATTTTAAAGACAAGGTGCCATCAAAACTTGAGAAGCAAAACATAAAACGTATCCCCTATGTCCAACAGAGCTTGCACGCATTATCACCTTAGCACACAATTTGTTAAAAATACCCAAAGAACTAAATACTGAGGTAACCATTACTTCTTTACAAGTTCTTCCTCAGAAAAGCAACTTGATGGAGGTAGCAACTTGCAGAATCAGATTCCTCACCTCTCACTTTGTACTATGGGGAAAAGCCTGTGAGGTTCCTTGGGTTATGCAGAATGCAGTTGAGGCTGTTGGCTACTCAATGTAATCAGTCTGGCAAGCGGCACAACCTCAGTACACAATGTACTCAACAGCCAGCTGTGTATCACGGTGATAAAATAAACCAACTGAATTCTCAGCCCATGCTGAAAAAAAATCACTTATCCTTTACCTCCCCATCAATGTACTTCTCCAAGCAGATGGCACAGTCAGAGGTGGAGCTGCTACTGAGCGTGTCCAGTGCTCCACAGCTACCTTCCCGGTGTCCCTTACTTTTGGACTTAAACTTCCTGGTCTCCATTTTTTCCAGTGCTTGCACTGCAAGTCTGTTCATGGAATTCTACAACAGAAGGGAGAGAAAGACTAATGTACAATTTAACAAATTAAGCAGAAAGAAGGCTAATTAGAATATAGATCAGAAGCCTCATGGAAAGAATGTATGCCACATGCAGTAGTGAGAATGAAAGCCACTTTTAACTGAAACAGGGTGCAGCAGGATGAAGGTGCTCACAGTTGGGATACACTGCCACTGTTCAATTGATACGCAGCAACTATTCAAGACAACATGTAAGACTTAGTCAGGAACTTTTTTTTAACTGTATTGACTGTAATGCCCCATTATGCTGTTACCACGATACTACCAGAAGCAATACTTGAGAGAGGAATTAAAATTAAATGTTACTAAATTAGCTGTACCATTTCCTCTCCCTGCCAAATTTAATCAACAGAAGTAGTCTACGAAGGCAGTAGGTTGTTTTCATTTTACTGTAGAATTTATCATCCCCTTTTTTAACGCTGTTTTTTAACACTGCCGTTGGCCCACAACATCTTTGGTTTCCTGCTCAATAGTCCAAAGTAAGAATCCTGAGCATCTACAGCGCTTTGCATTCCTTTTATGTGTAGATACCAGACAGTTTACAGCTACTAACTTCAGAGTCCATTAGCTTCCATTTGCTTTCCCTTTCATGTTTGACAGGACAAACTCAAAAGTATCTCACCTAGAATCTCTCCTAGCCAGACTTTTTACCTTGCAAAACTTTCCCATTAAGAATCAATAGATGTTACTCTATTAAAGAGCTGCAATTTATTTTCAGTCCTGATATTCTCTCCACAATACAGCAACAAGAGCTTAGACTTCTTTAGAAGTACACCAGTGCTACTCATAATCAACCTCTGAACAACAAGAAATGTCCCAGTGGCTAAATAGACTGCTTCCATACTCTTTTACTTTCAGGATCTAACTGAATGAACATCACAGGTCAATGTAGATTTCCTTTAAACACATTTCCAAACGGAAGAGAAGCTAACTTTCAGCACTCAGTGAAAGTCTCATTACTGCTCTTACCTGACTACGTCGCTGTTTCAGTTTGATCTTGACAAGAAGAATGAGGCAAACAAGAGACACAACCACAAAGAAGGCCAGGAAAATTCCCATATCAAAGTACTCAGTGGGTTGCTTAAAAATTAAAACAAAAATATTATTTTTCCTTTCTTCAGATCATACTCAAATCTATTGTTAATTTCTCTTCTCTACTTTCTCAGTGGTCATTGTCAAGCATACACAGTCACAATGGCAAAAATCAAAGTACACACTCTTCTGTTCATTAACTATGATTCTGAGACAAAACCTGGGTTTCATATGTCACTGCAGTGAATGAAATACATAAAACACCAGTCACGAGATGTCAGATTTACAGTGTCTCTGAAACAAGCCCACAAAAACTAGGTTTTTAAACTGAGTGAATCACACTGAGTTACAGACAAGTTTTCATGATTTATTGGTTTGCTTGGATACTTAAGTGAGTGAAAGATCAACATCTGAATTTTCAGCAAATGGCCCACTTCTCAAATATGTTTCTTAATAGAAGAATTCCATAAAAATACAATAAAACTAAAGTGGTAACTGGGACATGGATAACCTCTAGCTTTGTTCTTCCTCTGTAAACTACATGTAGAGAGTATTAAAAAAATCCACAAAACTCTAGAAAAACTGTTTTATATTACAGTTACAAATATCAGATATAAAATAATTAACCGATGTTTAAAATATCACACAGAATTATTAGTTAACACAGGGCAGACTACCTTACAAATCCGAACTACCCAGAATATGAAAATTTAAGTTATTTAATTAAGAAAAAGGAAAACTTCTATCATATAAAATTTTTTAGCCATTTATATATTCAAAAGAGTCCTTAAAAAAGACAGCAGATGCCACATTGTGGATTCTGTATTTACATCAAGTGTAGCTGCTTGTTCACAATGCAGTTGCTCAATTTATTTAGGTCAACAGAATTTTACATATATTAACGCTCATGGGGAGCATCAAAACTTCTTAACACTCCATGCAGTTAACAAGCACTGCATGAAGTAACAGCAGTGTAATACCTAGACAAAGTTTCTTAAAGTCTCACCCGTGGTGGGCGATGCTGAATCCTTGCTCGTGCCACTTTCTGCTTGTTAACTATGTTCATTAGCTTGACAGCATCAGCACCCTTCACATATACCACTGGTCTCTTCAGAGGGTCCTCTGAGCCCTGGTTCAGCTAGAATTAAAAAAAAAAAAAAAATCTACTCAAACAGCACATTTTAGGAAAACTACCTCCCTTTTAGACAATAGAGAAAAGAGTAAAGGAATATGAATGTGGAATTGATTCAAACACCAATTGTTCTCCTCTAGCATAGATCTTCACTTAAGTATTCCACAGAGTTAAACCCGAATTAAACTTTTGACTTAAGCTGTTGTTATTTTTACTGACCAAAACCAAGATTAAGGATAATGAAATGTTATTTCTGAACAGCAGCTTTAACTTAACTGTATTATGTGCCAGTGCATATATTAATACTGTAATAAGTTAAACCTCATAAGGACAAAAAAATAAAAACTTGTCCATTCCAAAAACATTGGCCTTGCCACATTTTCTGAACCTTTAGTTACTTCAAATTTATAGTTATATTATTCACACACAAATTTCTTTGGCTTTCTGAACAATCTCGTGCCAGAGTCCTGTCTTTCAGGCTCTTTGTACCTAGCCATTTTAACGTCTGTAATTTCTTCTGTTTAACTGAGCAAACTCATGCAAACAATTATTTAGGTTCTAGCAACCACAAGAGCTATTGATTGCAGGATGGAACCTCAAAGATTAAAGCATATGAATAGATAGCTTAATTCACTGTGAAACTTTCTTCCAGGTCCAGCTATGTTTTTTTGAAATGCCCAATCACTGAATCAGAATATAACATGAGTGGGAAGGCACCCCAGAAGTCCAACCTCCCAGTCAAGGCAGGGTCAACTCTAACATCAGACCAGGCTGCCCAGGGCTTTATCCAGTCGGATGTTGCAAACCTTTAAGTGTGGAGACTGCATAACTTCTCTGACCAACAAATCCAGAAAAACAATCTGCTAAACTATATACCAGAGAGGGAACAACAAGACAAGAGAATTGTCCAGTTACAAAATGGCACCAACATGATAAATTTATATAGCTTATTCTGACCCACAAGAAAAATCCTGGTATAGAGATTGGTCGATACAAAATAAACAAGGTACTGACCAGCAGATGGAAATGGTACAGGGGAATGGAATGAGATGACAGAAGTGTGAGCAAATTGAACAAGAGTAGCATATGTCAGAGATACCATAGATACATTGTTGATATCTACCTGTTGTTTCTGGCTAAAATATGTAGGAATTACCAACTGACTGGTCTGTGATCCTGCTTACAAAGTACTCCACTTAATCTGTCCAGATGATGGTGACAGATTTCATTGAGACTTTAAAACAGATTCTTCTTAGTATTTGACTGGGCTTCTGAGAACGCTGATAAAACTATTTTTAAGACACATGTCTTTTGAAGAGCTAAAAACTAATCTGAAGTATCCAACTCAGGGATCCCATATGTCTACAAGGCTTCCTAGTCTAAGGCCAAATCCAGTCCCTGTTCCTACGTTCGCAGGGACATACTCTCTTCTCAAGCTTTCTTGTTTAAGAAAGAATTCATTTGATTCCTCAGTAGCTTTTGCACACTTCCAGACTTTTGCTAAACATGATGCTCTGAGTGCTGTTACTCCTCTTCAAAGTATGCAAAAGTAAAACTAAGAAACCAATCAGACTTCACAGAGCATTTCTAAAAATAAGTTTCATTCTTAGTCTACAGCAGAAGACACTCAGATCAATGGGAATAAACTCCATGAAATCTGTCTGTAAAGCCCTTTCATTTGGCAGCAATTCTGCTACCTAATTGTCAAAGGACAATCTTCCCTTGCTCGGGCCTACTCCCTATTCCTGTTCTTTGACTGGCAGGAAGGATCACCTTTCATAATAATCCACTCTTCCCTTTCAAAACACTTTCTCTTAGTTGTTCTATTACTCTAAACATACCTGGGAAAACTCAGTATCTTAGGATACTTTCATTTGAATCAAAGATACTCCAGCTTAACTCATGCAAATTTTCTTCCATTGTTATCCATCTGTCTTTGCTTTCCACAATTCCACTGTGAGTGCCAAAATGGTATTTATTTTAAAGACAAATTAATTAGTATCTCCTGATGTCAAGAGTTCTGAAGACTTTGGCTGAGAATCAAAATGCATGAAATGCAAGTGTCCAAAGCAGCATGAGAAGAAAGCCAATCAAGTAACTCTTACGCTCAAGAGTATGAAAGCTAGGTCTAGTCATTCCTCTTCTGTTTCCAAGTGATTGCATAGGCTGCTGCTCTGTCCTACTTTGTCAGCTACTGCAGTAAGCCTCTAACCTTCTTCCATTTTATTGGTACACACAAAATATCCAGTCATCCACTAGATAAGTTTCCCAGCTATTTGGGATAGTTGCATCCAGTTTATTATGAAGAATCAAGGAAGGACAGCTATTACTGTTAGAGGGAAGAGAGAAAGAGGCAGTAACTCAGCTTCACAAGTTCAGAGCTGAAAGTAACTAGAAGCTGTAATACAGAGGGAAAAAAATAAAAATAAGTAAATAAAAAAACAAAAAACATCTTTGTGCTCGTAATTTTCCTGTATACAAAAAGGGAAAAAATATCCCTGAGAATGTTTGCAAGATCAAGGCTGCAACCTGGATGAACACGCAGAGCACAGTTCTCAAAGCATCCATTGCAGAGTCTTCATTCTTTTGTCCCGCAGATGCTCGTTTCAGAATTAAAGACAGTTTTTTAAACGTAAACACTGATGGTCTCTCTTCCCCCCCCCCAGGATATTCAGGCTGCACTTAAAAACATTCACCTTCACTTGTTTCTGCTGTAGCAGAAATAGCAGTTTTGTTTCAAGACAAAAAAACTAAACCAGATACAGACTATTTTCGTGCTTGTTATGTTTCTTCTCTCTACTCGGCTAACTCAGAATTGGCTGGAAGGATCTTGTCAAAGCATTTCACAGAGCCATCACCTCAGCCACTTCAAATGAAAAGATGGAAGTTGTACCAAGACCCCCCCAAAAAAAGAAAAACCCTGCTCGACCACAAAATATGTAGGTCAGAAATCATCAGCTGTGAACAAGAAAGAAATGCTTGTAAGTTTTGTAAGAATCTTGTTTAGAACCAGGTTTGAAAGTAATTTTGCAACCTCAAAAACAGCAGCTCCTCAACAATACTATCGATCACAAGCTGGGTAGGACCAAATACCTGTGTTTTTTACACAGAGCTGGGCAAAAGAAAATATGTTTGACTAGATAAGGGGCCATAAACTTTTGCCTCCATCCTTTCTCAAAACCTCAATCCCAGACCTGGATTCTAGCAAGGGCTAGAAGAAAAATGTAACTCCCCAAACTTTTCTCTTTCTACCACATTCTCAACACCTCTATTGCTTCTTGCCTGCCAGAACACGAGCAGGAAAACCACAGCACCATGTTACCCAGGGTCAGTAGCTGCATGTCTTAAAGTAGGTGTGTCCTAAGACCTGTATGCTGTCAAGTCTTGCCTCAGCAACCCTAAAAGAACCCAAAAGAAGCTGTAATAAAACTAGGCTCCCTTCTTCCTACCTGATCAATGGCATCTGGGTTTTCAGAAACATCAAAGATGACCGCTGTGGCTCCTCGCTGTACTGCTCGTTTTGCCTGCAATAAGAAAGACAGCATCCTCAGTCCCACCCCAAAAGACGACTTCTTACCTCAAAAATGACTCCCTCTCCTTATCTCCAGATAACAAACTTAACGTCTTGTGTTTCTGTGTAGTTAAAACAAATGACAAGAGTAATTACAAACACAGGAGTTCTTGAACCAGCATGGGATGTAGTTAAACTCTGCTGTAGCTTCTACAATATTTCTGTCCCTTGCTTTTCAAAATGCTCCTTCAACAAGCTTATAAAAGAATTCAAATATGATTTAGACCCTCTAAAGACTTTTAAATATAAGAATTTTTAAAAATTAAATTATGTTATTTTTCTCCATGCTACTTGGAAGTGTCATTAACAACAATCTTCCTTGTGATTTGGGGTGGAAAGATGACAAGCTCACTAGTGTAGAAAACAAAGGTTGACCAGGTTCTTTACACCTTTTCAGTGTCATTCTCACAGTCATGACAAACTCTAGCATATCACAATCCTTGCAAAAACTGACTCAGAATACTGCTCTTTCTTACCATTAGAGGTCAGAACTGATGCGTACAACACTTCATAGGCAGCTAAGATCAGACCTATTTAAGTGCATGGCTTTTCATCAAATACACAGTCCAAACCGGGAATTACCACCACCACAGAGGAGACATTAGAACATACTAAAATCCTCTGGGATAGAGAAAACAGTGTTTTAACCACCGAGGCTAAGACTGGGTATTTTTACCAGTTTCTGCCACCGTGCCCCTGTATGTTCTGTTCAAATGTTGCTCAATGGCTCCACAGAGCAAATATTCCCAGTAACTTTTCAAAGCTGTTACTGACTTTGTTGGATGCAAAATGCAAGTAACTTTTTCCAAGTGATGACAGCCATTACCATCACAGTACCAAACAAGAGGACATGGCTCTTCGCAGAGACTAGCAGAACCTGAACTTTTAAAATTGAGATATAAAAGAAACACATGAAAGAGAGAAATTATGAACTATCACCCAGTGATAGTCCATCACTTCAAAAAGAACTTAGGCTAGTACAGAAACGTTAGTCTGAACACCTACAGGTCACTTTCTTTGCTTTGTTCTTTTATTTTGTTTTTATTTTAGATGAACCAAGGCCATCAGACAATGCATGAGGGAAATCAACTCCCAAACACAGTCTCTTTTTCAGGCCGGCAGGTATTTGTCCCCTTTGAAGTCAGAACACCTGGCTAATCACTAATAGCTGTTGGGGAGAAAAGTTAAAAGGAATCTACTAAACGTTCTCCAGAGCAGTAGCCCTAGAGATGAAAGCTCATTCAGGTTTCCCTAGAAGGCACCTTTTACAGACACGAAGTGATTGTAGAACTGTTCAGGCCGTTTAGATTGTTCTTTCAGGAAGGTCAGTCAACAAACACGGCCCTTTAATCCCTGAAGATATTTTTAAAGAGATTTTGCAGACTGCTTCACAAAAAAAAAGCCTTAACTTTGTGAACATGCCGTATAAGCAATATACAGTGCAGCAATTCATTAAGTTTCCACCACCAAGATGTAATCTGTATTCCTTAATGTGTGTTGCAAAATCAGATGTTAAGAGATGAAATGTACCAATTCACTTCAAAAATCGTGCGGGGAAGATAACAAGAAGTGGGGTGAAGCGTCTGCCACCTCCTCCCCCCTTCTGCAAACTACCTGAGCCAGTTCAACCGCGGTCAACCGCAACCAGCGCTTCGTGCTGGGCCCCAGGCAAAGGCCGGCTCGGGCCCCCTCTCGCCCGTAGCTCTCACTCGCCACTCGCGGCCGTTCCCTTCCCCGTGCCACCCCGGTACAAGGCTCACAGGCCCCGGCCCAGCTCTGCCCGCACGCAGCGGCCAAACCAGGACTAAGCGCTGACCCACCCTGCGGGACGCTCAAGGCCCGGCGCGAAAACACCCCCCGCCCC